>NW_026927101.1:135000-290632 GCF_032062105.1 Saccostrea cuccullata | reverse complement strand
AATTAAATGAGAATATTTATCTCTTATTGTTTTTAACATTTAGTTTCAATAACAGATAAAAAATATTTTTTCCCCAAATTGATATAGTTAATGAAGTACAGTGTACTTATTCCATTTAAGATATTGTTCAGCACTTATATAGTGCTGAACAATATCTTAAATGGAATAAAGCCCTTCTTTGTTTTTTTCTTTATATATCATTTTCTGAAGAAAGAAATCTTTTTTTTTTTATTTTTTTAGAGATAATCCATTTTATAACATAGCTAGAGATTCTTCATCGATTCCATTTTATAACATCTTGAACTGTGCAGGCAATGAAGTTAACATAAATACATGTCCAAATCGATTGCTTGACTGTCCATCAAGATCAGCTGTAGCTCTAACATGTCAAAGTAAGGTTGTTTAAGTAACGGTTGAAAAAAAATTTTTTTAATGGTATTGTCTTTTAAATTTCATTTTTTTTTATCTCTGCAATGACATGTGGGCATACATTTCTCTAATCTCATCATCTGAATATGTGGCGTGGCAAAAAACTATTCTTAAGACAAATCATCATATATTAATATGTAATGGTTTATGTTTTTTTGTTGTAGAGCACTAAATATTTTTAATCCTATCATATAAATACGTGTCGTACCCAAGATCTTTTTTAGACAAATCAACATAAGGTATAATTATACATATTTTTTTTTTAATTTCTACAGAAGGCAGCACACTGTCTGGATTTTCTGTGTATGTCTCTGATACTGAAGACTGGAGGTCAGGAACTCTCTGTTATCAACACGACATACAACAAGTACCACCTAATGAGGTCACCTTAGACTGTGTCACTTCCGGTCGCTACGTCACTGTTGACAATACAAGGAATACAACCATATACCCAAATGTATCTGAATTTTCATATATTAATATATGTGAAATTAAAGGTAACGGTTTTCCTCTCTTTCATTCATGGATAAATAAGTAAAATTCCATTCAATATGTTTTCAAAGCAAGTTACTATACAATTCATATAAATTACGTACTTTTATCAATTATCTATGTAAAATGACCTTATGAAATTATCGCTTATCCCCCTATCGATTCTTTGATTGCTTGTTTGTTTGTTTACGCATTCCGTACGAAAATAAACCCTATTTTCTGTAAATCTCAAAAGAACATTAACCGTTTTTCAGTAATTTGACTCTAAATAGAAATTTTCGGAAATGATTAAGGGTGTCTCTCACGTGTTATGCTCTTATCGAGTCAAACTCCTGCTACTTTGCTTAAACTTCATATACAGTAAAACACACTTAAAACGAAATAAATATAAGGGAGTAAGGGCTTTGCTTTAGTCTGGTTCGATTTAAAAAAATCTAACGGTAGATAATTATTATTTGGTCCAGCATAGCGTTTTAACCTATTTTGAATATGCTGAATCCGAAAAAAATATGCTGGCCTTCATGAAAATTGCGTTAAAAAGGTCAAAATAGCGATTCAAAATGGCGGACATCCAGTTTTTCTTATTTTCTCTTAATGTCTTTCAAAACGGAGAAATGATGCGTGAAAATCTCACTGAGTGTAATGCAACAATAAAAATGATAAAACAATGCTAATTTGAATACTTTAACTCAGAAAATTTACTCGGTTATACATTTAATTCGAATTTGCTCTGATTTATTTGTCTATTTTTTTTTCTATATTCTGCTTTGTTCTGGATTTTACATTTGCAAATATACATACACTGTAGGTTTGTATTTTTTACCCTGCATCTCACTATTCTACAACTGAGTGATCGTGCAGCTGTATTTTATAAGTCAAAATGGCGATTCAAAATGGCGGATATTCATTTTTTCAAATTATTTTTAATGTTTAAATAGGAGAAAGGATTTGTGAATATCTTACTGAGTGTAATAAAACTATGAAAATGACAATAGAGCATTAATATTATCACTTTAATTCGGAAAATCTGATCGTTTAAATTCAAAATGTGTTACATGTAATTAGCTCAAAATGGCGTTCAAAATGACGAACACTCGAATTTTGTAGAATACTCACACTGCTTAATTCGGAGTCGTTTTGCATAGAATAATTTATAACATTTTTTTTCATTAATAAAGTAATGTTCAAATGTTTAGTTTAAGTTTGTGGGAAATTGTTGTTAATGATTTATGATTTTTATGACACAGTTCTTTGTTTAATTACTTTTAACGACATGACCTAATAGGTACATGTATATGTACATGTACCCGTCTCATCATATGTATCTTCATGTAAAAATTAATAATATCATACAATAATTACTATTAAAAGGACGCTATGCCAATTAAGCTACCCCAAAAGCAGTAATCCCCGAGCATAAAGGCGAGTGAACATTGCGATTCGAGGGTTGCTAAATCATATCAGTTGTTGGAAATTATTGATCTATATTTAGTCCAGTGTAGAAAAAAAATGTTTATTTTCACGTGAAAGATCTAGTGCAACAGAACATGAATTTTAAATTGATGGACTGCAATCAATTGCTAGGAATTATCAAATCGATCTGAATATAATATCTAAATATCAATATATTTAAAAAGAATCATCAAAAATCAGAAAAATATATATACTACGCAGCACAGTTAAGGTTACAAATGGAAATATCGGCGATTTTTTTTAAGATAAAAAATGCATAATTTATTACGACGGGCAAATCTTTTTAGGAATTCACTGATATAAAAAAAATGTAATGTGGTTTAAATCTACATGTTGGTGACATCTAGATTTTTTATTTAGACTTGTCATATGATGTCGACGTCACATGACTTTGGCAATTATACTTGCAGTTTAGAGGTCATCTATAAATTTCAATATTGCAAGGGCATAATCAAGTTAAAAATCTTAGTTTATTTTTTAATCCTTTTCAATAATATATGTTGTTTGTAAAAAATGCTGCGAACCTATATATATTCCTTTTTTGATTGGTAAAATTTAATTTGTTGGACGGCAGGATAAATATTTTGCTGGTCAACTACATTAAATACAGCTAAAATTAATTTATTTGCAAGATTTCAAGAGGTTCCCAGCACTTTTCAAATATCTTAATGCTTCTTGAGCTTATGTGTAAAATTTTGACAAGATACATTGAGGGTATGCCCTGGTAATAAATCGATTTATTAGGGCCCTTCCATTATTTTTTCAATGAAATTGCATATAAACACACGACAGTATCGCTTGTCTGGAGAATGCACGTACAGTTTATAAATAAAACACTAAAATAGACATCGCATCCAGGTTAATGGCTTTTTATTTTACTACAAATAATATTTTATTTAAGTACAAAAGACGTATTTCATTGAACAAAATCTGACTTGATCAGCCTCTCACTGTCTAAAAACTGCGTCATTTTTTGCGAGATGACGTCAAATTGACAAGTGCATTGCGATCGATGCATCGTTTATATACTGTTGTGTGGGATTTAACAAACGACAAAATTGCATGTAATAGTAAGTTTGTGGTATTCTGAAGACCTTATATTATGCGTGACGTCATAGTAAACGTTTTCCGCACAAATTAGGCCCGCCCCCTTACTGTAACCTTAACTATGCTGCGTAGTAAACTATAAATGTTCTTGATTGTCTGGCTCTGATTTTTTACCCTGTAATTGCATTTTGTTATACTCAGTTTTCACATGTTTTTGTTTAACTTATTTCATGTTTTGAACACATTTCCTTACCAAAATATGCACACAATGTGATTCCAGATGATAAAGTTTAAGAATTTACTTGCTAATAGAATGACCTTTGTACCCAAAGAGACAACAAATCTATATGGTCACAAAGTAGAAAGCTACTTGTCTTTAAAATCAGAGATTTTTTTCCCATTTTTTTTAAGGTTCTGGAAAACAAAATGTACTTTTAACATTTGAACATAAAGGTGTCGTACCATGAGTGTTGAAAAAAACCCAGAGTTTCAAAGACAGACAGAAACATATATTATTGAAAGCTGGAATAGAAGATGTTGGGGGATTATACCAAGCTCTTACAAGTGCTAATTTGAAAAGCTAGTTCAAAGGGTTCTTTGAAATCGGACAGAGTTTTTTCAGTGATATTCGATGGTGTGCTGAGGGATGTTGTGGGAATTGATAATTACAGCGATTCAGGGATGATTTTACGTGGAAAAGGGGTTCAAAGGCTTTGGAAAACGTTCCAATATGAGGAAAACATTTGGAAACTCTCAAGTCTAGTTTGATTTTAACTACTTCCAGAAATAACACTTTGCTAGTATTTTTTGTTTGTTTATAAAATGATCTAATCAACATGATCGGCTAAACTCAGAAGAAAAGGACACCAAGGGAGTGTCCTCTGTCTTTAAACTTTGCATTTCATGAAAAAATAGTGCACTGTCGCCTCCCTGACCCATCAAGCATTATGAAAAACATTGATACTGCTCGCTGTGTGTGGAAAGGGGGGATGGGAAGGGTTGATTGGATTGTTAAAGATGGACTGGAATGTGGTGATATTGGTTAAGTCATTCTTCGCTGAGTGATGAAGCAGTCTCTAGTTCCCCAAGCAGTGCTCTAGTACTGTTTTTGAGTACCATCTTGCACCATCTTTCATACAAGCATATCATATATCGATTTGTTAGTGCCTCTTTCTAGAGATAGACACCTATAGAATTCAAATGGAACCTCTGTAAAATCTGCAACTATTCCTTTCAAATTGTTTCCAAGATAAATATGTCTTTTCCAGAGCTTCAGAAAAAATATTTACATGTATTGAATATCATTCACTCATTGTAGTACACGTCAATCGAAGATTAAGGAAAAGGAAAATTTACTAATCCTAAAAAAACCTCGTCTTTAAGTTGCGTACCAAATACACAGTTTCCACTTATGTGCATCAAAAATTATTTAGAAATTACACTTCCCATTCTTTCTATATGCATGCAAAGCAAGCACAATGCCAGGCAGTACGTGGTATAAAGAAACGGCATATGTGGTGGTAGTCTCACATTACTAACACCAAACAGATTGGATGGATGGTCTTGGTTATTTGCTACAAAGTTATGAATGGGTCATGGGGATTTTTCCAAGACTTTGAATTGTGAATTACAGCTGCACCATAATTATGTTGTAGATTAGTGAGAAAGAAAAATGTCCAAATTAGATCTTAACAATAAAAGTCATTAAACAAAGACCCGTATCATAAAAATCATAACACATTAACAACAATTCCTCCAACTTTAATTATACATTTGAACATTATTTCATCAATTTAAAACAAACAGACTGTAATAAATTTATTTTATGCAAAACGACGTAGAATTAAGCAGTTTGAGTATTCTACGAAATTCGAGTGTTCGTCATTTTTAATCGCCATTTTTAGATACATGTAAATTAACACATTTCATATTTAAACGATCAAATGTTTCGAATTAAAGTGATGATATTAAATGCTCTATTGTCACTTGCGAAGTTGTACTACTCAGTAAGATATTCACGAAGTCTTTCTCCTATTTAAACATCAAAAAATAATTTGAAAAAAATGAATAACCGCCATTTTGAATCGCCATTTTGACTTATAAAATACAGTTGCACCATCATTCAGATGTAGAATAGTGAGATATACGAGTACAGTAAAAAAAAATACTAATAAATTTTTTAAATAGTATTAGATATCTTTACTTCTTTACAATGTATGTTGCATAAGAGTAGGAAAATAAAACTTACTTGTCTCTGATTTAAAAAGAAGCTTTTACCAGAAGTAAATTGTTACTCAATTTAAGAATTCTTTTTTATGATGTCAAACACAGAAGTAATGTACTGAGAATTGCTTGAAATGAAAAAAAAATCTCAGTTTTTTTATTTATTTATTTAAACAAACACTTTTTTTTAAACTAAAAGTCATGTTCATCCTCTGAAAGTTATTTGCAACATCGCATAAAATATGAATCCTTCTGAAATTGTAAACAGGTATCTACAAGACACTATGTTATTTTTATCATTTATATCTTGATGATACGTTATTAGTTCTTCTTTTGTTTCAATTTTTGAAGGGTGTGACGTGGGATTTTTCGGAGAAAACTGCACCAGGTGTCCTCAGAACTGTTTGAATAACACATGTCAGTTTCAGTTCGGGATATGTTATGACTGTAATAATGGATATACTGGACAGTATTGTGAAATAGGTATCTGTGTAGTAAGATTTGATAGTTAGAACAATTTTGATGTCTTCACTTTTTTTGTAATTTTAAAGTTCCCTTTCTCTTGATTTATTTTTTTTTGGACACTGAAACAGTCGATTTGGGATTACAATATAATCTGAGTCTAATCTTGGCCACATATACTGACACGCAAAAGAATCGCTACATCCTACTTTAGGTGGGAATAATTATGTAAAGTAAAAAAATGTATCTTAGAATTATGGATATCTTCTCTTTGGTAAACACCGGTAATTTAACGGTTGAACGATTTTCATACCATAATCAGAAATCAAGTTTGAGTCAGCTTAACAAAAATCAAAAAATTGCATGTTTAACAAAACTTTAGCCAATATTATGGAGTTTTAAGGGTTTTAAGTGTTCATCATAAGTAATGTAGCAATATTTCAAGAAATAAACTCTCCTTTTGTTTCTCGTAACGATGCTAAGGCTTCTTGAAAAATGGCTTAAGTACGCATTTCCATTGCCCTAGCTGATGCAAAAATTCACAACAGTACGCCTCAAAAGGGTCTTACGTATCATATTCATTAAGGTTAGTCCTTGTACCGGAAGTCCAGGGGTGGCTACACAGCTCTGAATTAGAGAAAATTCGACCCAATTATCTGAAAAATGTGCATTTAAAAATGGCAAAGAATAATTACTTCGCTCAGATCTCGATATTGATGAACCTATTGTATCGTAGAAATAAAGCTGCAATTGTTGTATAGGGCAGTCTTGCACATTTTACTTGAATGGCTGGGAGAGGGTGTTTTACAGTCATGTGTTACTAAGTAAAGCAAAAAGATAAACATTTAACATTTTTATCAAATCTCTGATGTTCTAAAAAGTGAGTTTAGCCTTACTGTATTAATATTTGAAAATGATAAGATAAAAAAAATCAAACATTTGTAGATTACTGCTTGTTGCGTTTCCTTTGCTTGTCAGTATACAACAAAATTAATACATGTGTATTCAAATGAATTTAATTTCAAACTCAAAATTAAAGGATTTTGAAAAAAAAACAAACGCATAGATTATACTGGTATAATCTTAGAAAGCACTTTATATATCTGTTCAATACGTAGGATTCATAGATACTGCGACGGTCTGAAGAGAAAGTTACCTGTCATAGGCACCCTATCCCATGTCTGGAATTTCCAGACTTCAGTTTTGTGCTATTGTCAAAGACTTGTGTTGCTTTTGGATTTTTATGTCGACTACAGTCAATTAATAAAATGTTTTTTTATATCGACAAATAAAATATCAGTAGTGTAGAATATTCCAAAGTGTGGGCATTGTGGAAGACTATGAGTAGACTTTTCAGGGAGTGTTTCTGGATATTTTGTTATAATTACAACTTTGTTAAGTAAGTTGGAATCAATTTGTGACGATTAATTTTCTTTTCTGCATTTGCAAAAAATAAATACATGTAAAATAAGTACTTGCGAATTAACGAATAAGACAAAAAATGTAGATGAAAATATGATTGATTTGTTTGTTTTTCTTTTTAGAAAAAAAGTTAGACCTCCAAAAATAACCGCTTTCCTTGTGCTTTTTATCACTTCTCAAATTATCATGCAATGCTTCTTAGTGGCCAACGCTTTTATACAATAACAGAAATATAATCAATTCATTTTCTATTTATTCTACAATAAACATGATAAAATATGGCCAAAATTTTAGAGAGGCTTAATAACATGTTGTTTACATACCATGAATAAAAACATAAATGAAAACAGTAAAGTTTTTTTCAGAATTGCAATGCATTCACTTTCGTCTTATATATTTTCTAGAATGCCAAGCTGGTAAATATGGACAAGGATGTTCTGCCCAATGTGGACAGTGTATCGATGGTAAACCATGTGACTACGTGAATGGTTCCTGCCAGGGAGATTGTTCTCCTGGGTGGAGAGGAGATAAATGTGGTCAAAGTAAGTTAATGGTCGATGTAATACATGTTTACATACCAATGAATTCACGGTCTAAAAATTGTATTCTTGCATTATTTTTTTCTCTCCACATTACTGTTTACGGGGAATTTCGCCCGAAATACTATCTTCGTTTAATTTTCACACTTTCACACTTTTGCAAATTAAGAAGGGGATGCATTATTTCTTCTAACTAGGTTTGTGCTAATTAAGAAAAATCTTTGTAAAGGTAAAGGCAAAAAATAAAAAAAAAATTGATAATTTTTTTAACTTGCTTGTCATTGATTTTATCTACTTTAAAATGTTCTACAGAATTTCCCTCCACTCTTTACAACATTTTTTCTCACTATTGCATTGATTGCAGAAGCATTAATTTCCTTTGTACATGTGTTTGTATCTGTTTGTTGGTTTGTTAAAGTCTCTTTAAGTAACACATGTACATGTATGGGTATTTTTGAACATTTATTTTTTTCATTTGAAATATGTTATTAGGATATATTTGTATGTAAACTTTATGATCACTTAATTCCTTGCTGACAATTTCTTATCCACAATATTTGAATTGTGGTGCTTGTCTTTCTTTGAAGAGTGTCAATATGGATATTTCGGTCAGAATTGTGATACTCCTTGCTACATTCCTAACTGTATAAACATTACATAATGTGACGCAGTAACTGGGAAGTGTTCAGTGGGTTGTATTGTGAGTTGGGCTGGGAGAACATGTGATGCTAGGTTAAAGTTAATACACGTGTTCTTAGAAAAAAGAAGAAGATAAAAAGAAGATACATGTAGATTGGATAAAGAAATATCAAAACTATGATAGCTGCACATGTAAAATAGTTTTTAATGAAATCGAAATCTTCTTTATGTATCCGTGTAAGGATTACAGATTTCTGAGGAGAGAAAATATGTTTAACCTCTTCAACGATTCATACATTGGTTACTGCGCATTAACAACAAAATTTAGAATTAGCTACATTTACACTGTAAATTTATAGGATTAAGAACAACAAATGTTAAAAGGTATATTCAAGCTGTGTGTGGGCTTTTGGTGATGTGATATGTCTTTCAAACATTTATTCAATGTAATACTCTTCTGCAGAATGTGACCAAGGTTTCTATGGACTAAAATGTAACATGACATGCAGTGAATTCTGCCGTGGTAGGGTGTGTAATCCTACAACAGGACAATGTTATGGATGTGTTGATGGCAGATCAGGATTCTTCTGTGAAATTGCAGTTCCGGTTGACAATTCTGACGATTCTGGTGCAAGTACAGGTATATGTGATGACCCATAGTTTATCCAGTCATGACCCATAGTTTATACAGGAGAGAGTAGAGAATACTTCTTGAATGATACAGAAACATTTACAAAAAAATGATTTTTTTCGAGATTTAAATGATCTTTGAGAAATGTACATTGAGAAAGTGGATACTGTTATGCTTGGTTCATATTGCTCATTGCTCAAAAAAAGTTTTGTGATTATTTTTTCTTCATTTTTTGAATTTCTTTAAGAAGATATACAAAAGGCTACGTATATACATGTAATCTAATGAAAATGTGGTTTATCTGAAAATATTCTTTGATTTTTATAAATTGCAATTTAAGTATATAATCTCTTCTTTTCATCTTAACCTTATTATGCAATATATTTTTTTTTCCAATTTTTGTTCACAAATATATATTCAGAAATATATAACATAGGAGAAAGTCCTTAGATATAAAGAAATAAACTTACTGTTTATCCTTATTTTAGGTTAATTGATTCAGACAATACGAGCATTCAAGAAGCATTTTTATTCAAAAATAAATACATATTCTGCAAAAATGTTCTTTTGTACACATTTCATCAAATTGTAGGTGTTTTGGAACTCTTGTTAATTGACACAATCATAAAACAAGAGGCCCAGGGGCCACATTGCTCACCTGAGCACATCTAGTAGAAAAAAAGCACATATCAGACAAGAACTGAATGTTTACTGAGATCTGTTGGGAGGGGGTTGAATTTTTATCCAAGGGAGTCATGATTTGAACAAACTAGAATCTGCACTACGTGAGGATGATTCCATATAGATATCACTAATCATGGCTTTGAAGTACTTGAAAAGATTTTAAAAAAGTTTCCCTATATACACTCTTATATAAAACTTTGATCAGCCTTTTTGGCCCCAACCTCGCCCCAGGGGTCATAATTTGAAGAAACTTAAATCTATACTACCTGAAGATGATTCCATATGAGTTTCATCTTTCCTGACCTAGTGGTTCTTGAGAAAAAGATTATTTAAGATTTTTCTTATATACTTCTATGTAAAATTTTGATCGGCCATTTTGGACCAATTCTACCCATGGGCGTCATGGTTTGAAAAAGAAACTAGAATCTACAATACCTGTGAATGATTCTACATGAGCTTCATCTTTCCTGGCCCAGTTGTTTTAAGAAGAGGATTTTCAAAGATTTTCCCTATATATTCCTATGTAAAACTTTGATTGGCTATTTTGGCCCCACCCTACCCCTGGGGGTCATTATTTGAACAAACTTGAATTTACACTACCTGAGGATGATTCACATGAGTTGCATTTTTTCTGGTCCAATAGTTCTTGAGAAGAAGATTTTTTAAAATGCCATTAATTTGTATCTAACTCATAATTATCCCCCCCCCCTTGGAAAAGGGTGTGGCCCTTCATTTGAACAGACTTGAATCCCCTTTACGCAAGGATCCTTTTTAGCAAGTTTTGGTGAAATTGACCCAGTAGTTCTGGAGAAGGACATGAAAATATGAAAAGTTTACGACAACGACGACGACAACGACAACAACGACAGACAACGGATAAATTTTAATCAGAAAACATCACTTGAGCCTTTGGCTCAGGTGAGTTAAAAAAAAGAAAGAAGCAATGCACTTCTTTGATTACACTTGATATGATATTGAACAATCAAAGAATTGTAAAACCTTTGAAAACCTTAATCACGCATTGAATGTTTGAAAAAAAAATACATAAGCATAATATCAGCCAACGTTTTTTTTCTTTCATTTATCCTCACCTCGTAGGTAAAGCATTGAAAATCTGTTACCAGTGTAGTTGTTATTATTTGCAAGGAAACATGTCGGTTCTTTATAAAAGTATGTAACGTTTTTTGGCTTAAGGTATGTCAATGTATGTAAAGCAAGGAATACCAATAATCAAGTTAAAAATGTTATAAAAATGCAACACCTGATATTGAAGAAGGATCTTTCTTCGTTCTAAGCCCGATTTGTTATATCTGTTAAGTTTACAATATATCATAAAGTCGAAGAAATTGTAAGCAAACGTGCTGAAAGCGTCAATTCATTATGAGTATGTTTGTTACATGTGTGAGTTGCAGAAAATATATAAGCTCTACAATAATGAAAACTCTCACATTATTTCCTTTTTTAACAGAAGGGAATACCTGGACCACAGCGCCTCTGATCGCCGTTGCATTGTTATCTGTGGCTGTGATCTTGTTGATAACAATTTTGTTCGTCATTTTCCTAAGGAAAAAGCACCAGTCCTCTAAACCTAGCAATAACAACCCTGACTACGAACTAGCCATATCAAGAAAAGACAAAAACGAGTATACTGGTATCCATGCGGCGAAATCCCCTGAATATCCAGAGGTCGAAACGTCTCACTATATGGAGATTGGAAACTCAGACATCAAAACCAGAACAGAGTACATGAATCTTGATCAACTATAAAGTAGTTGACCGATATTATTCTAAAAAAACTTGTTGAAATAAAATTTGCCATGTTCATACTTTTGTATTTGCTTCTGAATTCATTGCTTGACCAAACCAGTTAGACATGATTATTTACAAGAAATGTGATAAAGAAAGTCTTTTGTTTTGTACTGTTCAGACTGCAACCAAAATATTAGATTTTTTGCACAGGTAATAATTTTATTTGAAAATAAATCAAACTGTAAATGTTTTAGCCTTCAAATTTAATCCTCATATAATGTATGATGTATAAAAAAAAGTAATGGTCTTATCTTGTTAATTCTAGATAATCTCAGTTTCTGTAACAAGTATTTCTAAAAGAAATTGGATTTGCTCCTAGAGTGATTTTTGTATCGACAATAGAATTTTCAAAGTGATAATTTAAAAGAGACAGCTGACATGTTTGTTTTGTTGACTTGTTTGCAATAATTTACCTCGTTTTAGAAATCATAAAATCTCCATAAACCATTGTATTCATAGATGCTTCGTATAATTGTGATAAATATTTTTTTTTCTAAATTCAAAAGAATTATCTTTTAATTAAAAACAATGCCTTGTTTAAGAATGGCTGTCGTTGGGTAGCAAAAAGTGATTTCTCCTTTGATTTAATCTTGCCGACAATAGAATGTTATAAGTAGAAGAAGATCTATTTTTTCCGTTGTTAAACTTGGTTCTTAAAAGATGATATTAAAATGTCCCCCTATTGTCGCTCTACACTGAACAAAAAATACATTACCCGAGCATATTATACATAAATATGGCAAATCATGGTTTTGCTGATCTTGAAATAGGCTATTGTTTTTTTTAATCTATTCCTTTGTAAAACTTTCTTTTTAAGGAGGTGGGATCCTGCCTGTTATCAAAAGTAACTAGATTTATTGTAAAGTATATTCAACGAATCCATACAGCCGAATAGGTTGATAAAAAAAATGCTAACGAGAATTGGGATGAATGTGCTTCTTTTAGCTCTACTGAAATTTCGATGACCTATTTTTGCACTGTAATTAAAGTAACACACATTGAAGTCCAATTTTTTTTCTCTCCATATTTTACTGAACAATAGTGTCCTAATACATACTTCATTTAACGGGAACTTTGGATGTCAAATGTTTGAAACTCTCAGTAACATTAATATAGAAAAAAACGTTATGTTCAAGGTTGCCCATGCGCATACCATACCTCACAAAAGCATTACTAATTTATTTAAGCCCTGTTCACATGGAGTATTTAATTCCCAGTAAATTAATGCGAAGTAAACTAATGCGAATTAAAATTTTACTTCTGCAGCCAGGCGTCAACGTGATAAGCGCTTCACTACTTCGGAACATATAAAGTTATGCAGTAAAGACTTTGAAAACACTGATAATTTAGTCCAAGCTTTTTTCACAATCGTCAGCAAACTAGGTTTTACGTGTCATGGATACGTTTTTATGAATGAAGAAGACAGTATAAACCGGTATGAAATTGAAAAGCAGAGAAAATTTGAGAAA
The DNA here is from genome assembly GCF_032062105.1 of Saccostrea cuccullata. Lineage (NCBI taxonomy): Eukaryota > Metazoa > Mollusca > Bivalvia > Ostreida > Ostreidae > Saccostrea > Saccostrea cuccullata. Next base: position 277,313 of record NW_026927101.1, on the reverse strand, counting down.
CTTTCTCGACGCTGTCTTTGACGTAACAATAGTGGCTAATCGTGCTCCGTGGTAACAAAACACGTTTCTTTAAAAATTGACTAACATGAGTTCTATTTAATCAAATGGAATGAAACTTTACACTTCGACAAAATAAATGTTTTTTGTTTACGAAAATAAAATGATCTATAATCTTGTGATAATAATATGACGATGAAGAACATTTTCTACGTATTTTTTGAATGACCCTCGTACTACATGTACTTTGCATTAATAGTATGTCATTCTCCATATGAACTGTAAAGACTGTTAACACGAGTTTATTTAGATATATGTGCTTGATATGAATTTACTAGGACTGAACGTCCATTTTCCATTATTTCCTTTTGTAAAAATTATATTAATGCTATAAGATGTTCTTTTTCAATAAAGAAATTGAAAAATTGAAATTGAACAGGGGTCGCCATTCCACGCCGAAACCTGTTAAAATAAAGCAGTCCGGTGTGACGAATCTGAAGATTATACCTTGGTGTTGATGTATTGTAAATAATGATATCAAACATGGCGTATGCCTATTTACGAGTAGTGTTCAGTTTTAATTTTAAATTGTTTTGATTCAGTTCATTCCGGACCGGTTTTGGTTTGTATCGGATGAAATTGTACGTCATATTTGACGTCACTGCTGCAGCAGAAGTCTATGGATGTTGGAAAAAAGTAAAATCTCTCAGATATTTTTTTAATTCATAGTGTTATAGTAATTTCATTACGGTGACAGAAATGCGTATTAACTTTTTGTATAGCAGTATTCCTATCAACAAGTAATGCGGTTCGTAAAAGTAGAACCTGGTGATCAGTAAGAAATTTCGGATTTTTTTTTCCGATGAATGGAAAAACCATATGGATCTACCATTACCAATTCTTCATGAAAATTTGTTTTAATTTTGTCAAAAATTATTCTGGAATATTATACACGATCTCGATATAAAAGTGAAAGTAGAAACATTGTGTAGCAGTTGAAGTAAATGTTATATTCAGATCGTCATCCGTTTGGTTCAGTCAACAATTTAATGAAAAAAAAAAGTTTTTTTAATTAGGCCTACATATATCTATTTAGCAACTGAAGTTCAGCGTCATAGAGCCGTTCTTTTTCAAAGAACCAAATGCTGAATTGACTGAAGATTGAGCAAAATCATTGAACTAATGCCAATTTTACTGGCGATTGCATAATATCAAATCAGGATAATATGATTATATTAAGAGTGTTTACCTGTAATGACTATCTAATGAAAGAATATCTCATAAGAGAATAATTCTTTTTGTATCTTAATTCTACATGATTTAATGGCTTTCTTTTTTTTCAAAAAATCTATCTCTTTTTTGTTACAGAACAATACGGAAGCCCTGAAGGGACATTGACTTACTTGTTATGACTTATTTGTAATAACTTTCTTTGTTTTCTCTTATTTGTTTTCAGATTTTTTTTTTGTTACTTCTAACTATGTGTAGGTAAGTTATTGAGAACGATTCATTGCAGTTTTGTAGTAAAACGTACAAAACTGATGTGATTACTAAATTTTAAGCTGTTAATTACGGACGCCCTTGAGAGATATTGACTTATTCACTTATTTCTTATGTGTTTTGACTTATTTCTTATGTGTTTTGACTTAGTTCTTATGAATTAACTTTGAATTTTTGTAATTTTGAATTTGTTAGGACAAGTTCAGTTTACAAAAAGTGAAAGATGAAGACAACGTATAGTTTCAGAAAAAGTCCTTGAATTTGTTACTAACGACAAAAAGAAATACATAGTAGTGATTGTCAGTTTCTCAATCATCATGTAAACTGGAAGTTACATATAAGAAGTACGTAATAACTTTTAGAAAATAAAGTTTAAATTATAACAACAAAAAGAATATTTACATTAGAAATCACAACTGTACTAGACGTTAAACTACAATTTGTTAATTATAAACCACAGTTAAAATATGACTAAATATCATTTTTATCATAAAAGTAAGCTAAGCATCAGGTTTTCAATAGCTTTCTTACACTAAGTTATAACTACCTACGAAAAACTCACAACAAATGAGTAAAAACAAAAAAAGTTATAACATATAAATCATAACAAGTAAGTCAATTTCCCTCGAGGGCTTCCGTGGAACAATCCAAGCACATTTTTTTGAAATATTTTAGAGATAAGTAAGATATGGAGAGATCTTTCCGGCGATTAACCAATACAATATCTACTTTGGGAGAAATGTTCATATAAAGAGGACATACAATGTATTAGTTTATGTGTACATGATTTACATGTGTCAATATAAGAATAAGAAAAAAAAATTGTAAATTCAATTCAAAGAAATTAAAGAAAATGCAAAAAAAAAATCCAATAATATGGATCAGCTTATTTATTGATAATTTATATATCAATTGACATTTTTAATTTTTAATCATCACTAGAGAAACTAGAATATTTGTTGCAGTAAGATACATGTATGCATACACCGTTTTGTGTTAGAGATTGTTCCATTTTTTAATAGGTTCAATGTACACATCTCGAAAATAAATAAAATAGAAGCATAGACACCATGATCCCAAGATTGCTACAGAATAGATAAGTAAACCCTCTGTACTAAACTTAAATCTTCCTTATATTTATTATTCCCATTAAAGGTTTTTTTCTTATTCCGAATCATGGCTATTGCATTTTTGGCAATCTGAATCAATATTTACTAATGAACTTTCCAAATTCGTTTGTCAGAAATTTGATAAATTTTTGCTTATAAGCTCATCTGAACCGAAGGCTCGAGTGAGCTTTTTGGATTTAAATTTGTCCCTTGTCTGTTGTAGTCGTTGTCATCCTTAACTTTTGACAATTTTATCTTGTATATAGTTTTAATCACATTACATCAAACTTAATTAAATGCAGAGTTTTTTTTTTGTATATCCGAGAGCTTAATCAGTAGAAACTTTACATTGTAAACTCAACCCGTGCCTTAACATGAGATTTTCCAAATCATATGACCATGATCCAAGCGGCTGGAAAATTAAGAAATTCCTTAAGTGTTCAAAGCAATTACTTTTTGTGGTAATATATTTTAATTAATAACACATGTAATTATCATGACATTGGAACTTCTTAATTCTTTAATCATTTTTCTTCATCATTTCAGAAGCATTGCTGTCACTGTCAGGGAAGTGAAGCCAGAATTGTGTAAAAAAAAAAATGGAAAAATAAATGCAGGATTAGTGCTTACAATCTTGTCTTTTCATTTCTTACTGTTTTCTTAAAGCATTTGAGGACTATTATATCTTTTTCAGATTTCAATTCAAGGACTCATCAACTTTTAATTTAAAATTGTAAAGAAAGAAATAAGATTAACATACGCTGAGCATATGAAAAACATATGAACATAAATATATGTTGATCATATAATCATACAACACATATTCATAACATTTGTTAAACAACACTTTACTCCTAACAAAAATCATTACTTGTATATTTCATTCAACCTTTAGAAAGGCAAACGATTTTTTAAAATTACTTTGAAATTATTTTTCTTTATTTTTATACTCATTTAGCATTTTCCTTATAAATAAGGGATTGTACAAAATGTGTTTAACTGGTATAATATGTGAGCCTGCAGTATTTTTTTCCCTCTTTTTCATTTGCCTAACATATTAACAGAAATATATTTTAAAATTTAAAAAAATAATCATGTATCATAAAGTTGTAAGTTTGGGTGTGGTTCTATATTTACCTTCCTATTTGTGGTTATAAACATTTTATATTTGTAGTTACTTATTCACCAAACCGGAAATTGACAAACAAACAAAGAACCATGATTTAAATATTTCATAGCTCCGGGAGTACGTAAAAAGCTTTTTATGAATCATTTATATATTAATTGCAGTCCTTAAAACTGTGTTAGATAAATAAATTCTTAAAGAAGGAATATTTCACTTTCACTTTTTCACAAGAGAAGATGGTTCAAGTATGAACAGGGAGGAAGTGTTACTTAATTTATACATTATGGACTTTGATATCATCAATTTTCTACTTTTCTTCAGTCGGTTACTTCTCAATTCTCAACAATATGGTAAGTGTTCACTTTTGTTATATGTTTAAATCGTACGAGAATATAAAAAAAAAATAATAAATGTAATACTGATTTTTGTAAGAAAGAAAATAAACAGAACAAAAAATCGTGTATAAAATATCAGAAATTAAACAACTTATTTTAAGAATATCAGGAATCAGATATCATAAAGGTTGCCTTTTAGAATATGCCTATACACATGAAAAAGGAGTAGAAAAAATAAGATATATTTTTTTTTTTAGAAAATCTTGCCAATAGGAAATCTGTGACAGTCAGTAGTAGGTACAATGATGGACATTTTTCACCAAGTAACGCTGTGGATGGAGACAGGAGTACATATCCGCTGGATTGTTCACTTACAGCTTCCGGTCAGAAGGAGGCGTGGTTATCGGTTGATCTCGGGAAGAAGAAAAATATAGCATCGATATCAATCTTACATGGGAGGTGTAAGCATAAAGCTATGTGTCTTTCTATTTCATATATTAAACTTAATACATTGGTCGATGTTATATGAACATTTATTATTCGTTGAATGCAAACTTTGCATCCATATAAAAGGAAGTATCATTCATAGTGTCAAACAATCTATGAGAGTCTGGTATTTATTTGCCTGTATTGAATTTAGGTTAATTTTTTGATTGTACAGAAATTTCACTTTTTCTATTTTGTAAAATTGTCAGGTAAAAAATCCTCCAAAATAGTTTAAAATTTTTAATATTCATTGAAAAATATAACTTTCACGTACAGTAGGTCTCAATGCATCCTCAATGAGATCATCTGACTCTGGTCTCTTTGCTGATTCCAATGGAGACGGGGCAGTGTTTGTTGCTAATCCATTAAGAAGGATTTGTTCGAGTAGTTTTGATGAAAAAGATGCCCAGGTTGTTTGCTTGGCTTGGGGATTTCTACCGTAAGCATATGATAGTCAATTGAAAGAGAACCAAATCATGATTGTTTTGTTTTTCAACATGTACATGCACATTTATTTTTATTTCAAATTTTAGATTTATTTCCAGCAATTTAACAAGGTCATTTATATGCTTACATTTCAAATCTTTGTGAAAAAAGGTATTATGAAAAACAAGACCGGTTGTGTCCTTAAATTAAGGAATGGCACTAATGTTTGATCAAAGTATTCGAGAATAAACTGATTTGGGTCAGTTCATGCTTATTAATCCGCAAAGCAAAATACAAACAATGTAAACGAAATAATATAACCCCTCCCTGACCCCTTAAAAATAGTTTTTAAGTTGCTCTGCATGTCACTTATTAATAAGATCATGCGCTTATATTTATATTTCTAGATTTCTATCTATTGATTATTTTTCTTTTTTAGAGATAATCCATCTAATAGCATAGCTAGAGTTTCCGCAGCGGATCCATTACCATTTTATAACCTCTTGAACTGTGTAGGCAATGAAGTTAACATAAATCTATGTCCAAAGGGATCATCTAGCTGTCCATCAGGATTAGCTGCAGCTGTAAAATGTCAAAGTAAGGTTGGTTGAGTAAATGTTGAAATGTAATTTTATTAAAGTTATTAACTTCTAAATTTCGAAATTTGATTTCTCCGCAATAATACCGGTATGCGTGCAGATGTTTCTCTAATTCTTTCATTTAAATATGTACCGTAGCCAAAACTATTCTTGAGACAAATAGTCATAATAAGATGTACCATTTATTGTTTCTTTTACTGTAGATCACTTAATTTTGCCGACACATAAAATATAAAATAGTATGTTTTGTGGAAATGTGGAGATATATTTTTAATAAAATCGTATAAATACATGGACTAGCCAAGACTTTTCTCTAAACAAATCACCATACAGCATAATTATTCATATTTCTTTAATTTCTCTCCAGATGGTAACACACTCTCTGGATTTTCTGTGTATGTATCTGATACAGAAGACTGGAGGTCAGGAACTCTGTGTTATCATCATGACATACAACAACAACCACACAATAACTTCACATTAGACTGTGTCACTTCCGGTCGCTACGTCACTGTTTACAATAGAAGAAATATAACATCATTTCCTAATGTATCCGAATTTTCGTATATAAATATATGTGAAGTCGAGGTAAAAGGTAACTGTTTTCTTTATTTAATTAATGGATATACACAGAAGTGTTATCTGCTATCAGCTATCACACTTCTTTTCTCTTTATCTTTGCTTTCGTTTTACGTGTAACTGACTGTAATTAGTCTTCAGGTTAAAATGAAGCGGGAACTATTTTTATTTTTTTTCTTCAAAAACTTGAATTTACTAAAAATTAATGTTAAATCACGATTCGAATACTTTTTAGATTTAAAGTGTATCATTTTATGCAATAAATGTACACAAATTCGTATTAAATAATGGCTTGCATTCATATATTTTGAAGTTAGGTCTAAAATTTGAATAATAACATTAATCTCGTGTTATTCTAATTAACATGAAATTAACATTAAAAAATTAATGTTAAATTCACATTAACACGAAATTAACATTAACTAATTAACGTTAATCTAATGTTACTTTTTGGTTCTAGTTTTTTAAGACAGAACCCAAGCTCACTTAAAATTTTAATGTTAATTCAATGTTAAAAATTAACATGAAATTAATGTTAAGTTAAATTAATGTTAAAAATTAACGTTAATTCAATGTTAACTTTTTTAATGTTATCTTAACACGAAAGTAACATGAAACTAACATCAAGCTAACGTTAATTTAATGTTAATTGAGATTAACACTAAATTAACGTTAGGCACAATTGGCTGTGTACATGGCTACAAATCTTTGATATCTCTTTCCCTGTAGCTTCATTTTCCTTACTCTGAAGAAACTCGTCATCGATATAATTAAGAATTAGTCATCCAGTGGAAAATAACTGACTTGAATCCAATGAGTTGTAAATATTAAAATTATTGAATACAAGGCTTTATCAAATTAGGTCATAAACTGATATAATGAAATAAATCAAAATCTGGTCTATGCGTATAAAATTCATTAGTAAGCCAAAACAATGGTAATAATTAAGAATTTTGTACGATAAGTTACCATTTACAAGGTCTATCTTACTAGTCTATCACGGTGGAAAACGGAGAGATGGGACTAATTAAGATATCAATAACACCTGTATGTCTGTTCCTCTGTCTGTCTTCCAGTCTGTCTGTCTCACGTAATTTTATGCATTTTTTTTTCTAAATTGCTTTGCAGAAAATTAACTTAACTTTAAGCATATGATAGTGTATATCAATAAACTAAAGATCAAATTTGCATTTCGTCTGCTTCAATAATTTGATAGAAATTACGGTTTTTTAATGTTTTTTTAAGTCTTTTTAAATACAATGTCCATACATTTGCACTTATATTTGTGCAATTATATATCCTTTTGGTTTCCTCATAGTGTGCTTAAAGTCAAAAATATAATAAACTATTCTCTGTATGAGGAAACATTGGAAAAATATGAGCAATTCCCTCAAGGATAGATTTTATCGAATCACTAAAATGACTTTAGATGAAAGAAAAAATGAAAAGTGTATGTTAAAAAAATCAAGTCAATATCCTTTTTTTCTTCCTTGTAATTCAGAGTTAGTAATACGTCTAAAAGGCTTTATCATTTGCATCTTCTCTAATGTAAAGGAAATTAATCGCACGATATAAAATATACACACAGTCTTTTACAAAGATATTATTAAAACGTAAGATATTAAAAAGAATGTAAACAGTTTTAGCATAAATTGGGTGACTACTTTCATATCAAAGTTGTTTGAGAGGCACAAATAATCAATTTAAAAAAGTTCCGTTAAAACAAAAATTAGGAAATATAAAAAGGGAAAAGATTTCAAACACCCCTAACAAAAAAATACTATAGTAAACTATAGTTTATTACATTTTTCTATAGTTTACTAAAGTAAATCTAAGTTCAATAGTTTTCACTATAGTAAATCAAAGTTCCAAAGTCTTTAACATTAGGATAGTTAATTAAAGTTCCAAAGTTTTCCCCATAGTAAATCAAAGTTCCAAAGTTTTTACCATAGTAAATCAAAGTTCTAAAGTTTTTAACATAGAAAATCAAAGTTCCAGAGTTAATGCCATAGTAAATCAAAGTTTCATAGTTTTTACTATGGAAAATCAAGGTTCAAAAGTTTTCCCCATAGTAAATTAAAGTTCCAAAGTTTATACCATAGTTATTCAAAGTTCCAAGGTTTTATCCATAGTAATTATTAAGTTCCAAAGTACTATAGAAAATCAAAGTATTAAAATTTTGGAAAGCTTCTTATTAAGTTATTTTTTTTTTAAATTATTAATCTGTTTTAAGGGTAATGATTTTGGTTTGATTGGGCTAATTTTTGTTCATCTCAATTTCAATTTGCAAAGTAATTAATTTAAATGCAGTATTTACATTGAACGGTAGAAAAAACATGTTGATTGACGCTTATAAAGCAAATACTTTTATTCTAAATAACAAATTTTTAACTTATAGTTATTTTTTTCTCCAGAAATAATTATAAATATTGCTTATTTCTCGGTGCAAGGACAATTTCTTCATTAAAATTCATTTCTTGTACTTTGTTCTTTTCGGGGACCGGTCGGGTTTTTAAAACATTCATTTAAGCTTTAATAAATCTTATTCTTGAAATTTCATAAAATTTACAGAATGAGAAGCAAAACCATTTTTCTACGGGTTTTATAGTACTTATTCAAAGTTCCAAAGTTTGCATTATAGTAAATCAAAGTTCCAAAGTTTTCACCAAAGTGAGTCAAAGTTCATAAGTTTTCACTATAGTAAATAAAAGTTCCAAAGTTTTCACCGTAGTAAATTAAAGTTTCGAAGTTTATACTATAGTAAATCAAAGTTCCAAAGTTTTCACCAAAGTAAATCAAAATTCCAAACTTTCCACTATAGTAAATCAAAGTTCCAAAGTTTTCACTATAGTAAATCAAAGTTCCAAAGTTTTCACCATAATAAATCAAAGTTCCAAATTTTTCACCATAGTAAATCAAAGTTCCAAAGTTTTCACTGTAGTAAATCAAAGTTCCAACGTTTTCACTACAGTAAATCAAAGTTCCAAAGTTTTAAATTTGGTACTCTAGTTAACTATAGTAAACTACTAGGGTTGTCCGTAAAGTTCGTGGACAAGCTGAAAAATAATTAAAAGTTGTATCATTGGTATTTATAATCAACAACTTTTTAATCTTTCACTAAATGTGAATTAAAAAATGTAAAATTTTACTTAAGTTCATATGTTAAATTACAACTATAGCTTCATAACTAGACTTGGAATGGAGACCCGGAGCACTGCAAGATTTTAGTTCAAAAATTATTTATTGCTTTTATAAATTACATTTGTATTTCATAAAATTCTGCAAAAATCTTGCTTACTTTTATATTGTCAGGTTGACAGAAATTATCACATCAAACATGCAAAATTTGAACGTTCAAAGTTTCAAAATGGCTGAGCAATCAAAGTTAGAACATTTTTAGACAGGATCGGAATTGTTCAAAAAATGGACGTTCTCGGAATAGGTGGAATTCTGCGTAGACATCGGAAAAACACCCACAAAGACCAATACATTCTGTAAAAAATCGGGAAAACATAGTTAAAGAAGCTGTTTATTAGTACTAAAGAGCCATACAATATTTTCGGACAGAAGGAACAGTTTACAGGATGACATGCATGTAGGAAAACCATCATTCCAAGATTGCAGTGCTGTAAAAAATGAATTTCATAACGTGACTTTGCCGTATTTCCGTAAATAAAACTGTTTTACGCAGAGGGAGGTTGAATGATTGGAGGATACTAAGTATGAGACAGGCATTTTTTAAATATTATTTCACGTATGAAGAAACCTGAACATTTTGTGCACATTTTTATGACTAATTAAAGCGACATAAGAAATGTATTGAGTTAAACGGTGAATATGTTGAGAAATGTACACGTATTAAGCTTTTGACGCCGGGTAACGTCAAGAATTTTCATTTTAGTGCTCCGGGTATGAGTGTTTGTCCTTTTTGTATCTGATAAAAATATAACTATTTGTGCTTTGTTTTTGTTGAAAACTTGCATATTAATAAAATGAAATATGAATTTAAACAAAATGATAGTTTCATATATTTTATCAATGTTTGTCACTATTTATCAATGTTGTCCACGAACTTTACAGACAACCCTCGTATAGTTAACTATACTAAACTATACTAAACTATAGTTAACTATAGTTAACTATAGATAACTATAGTATTTTTTTGTTAAGTACGGTTCAATCTTGAAAAGAATCAAGTAAAAATATGGGGAGAAAAGCAATAAGATGCAAAACAAATGCCACCTTCATTTTTCGATTTTCATCAGGAGACAGGATAAGGTGTGTAGTACGAGAAACTATCTGCTGACTACCTATACAGCTTTACCCGCAATGAGTCCTGCCCTTCCTCGAGTAGATGGATTAACAAGTGATCAAAATTGATTGCAAAGTATTTTTATTCTCATGAGAAGGATATGGAGATTACGAACAGTATTCAATATCAAAGTCCATAAAACGATACAAAATAGAAGCAGAGCAAACAGGGACCTCAGAAACATCAGAGGTCAGATCAGGAGTCATGTTGGAGTGAAAATTCCCAGCTGATCGGTCACACTCGTGTGCTCATTGTCATAATCGTGAAATAACAGGAAAATCCGTCGTCAATACAGTGTATAAATAATAGACTAACAATTGGTATGAAAAACATAAGTCAGCATTTCACTCAATGATAAATTGTATTTGCTGACATGGTCATTTTATCGACCATAGAACTTACGAAATGATGAAATTAAACGAGACTGCTGATATTCATGATTCATCAACTTGCTTGTCAAAAATTTACCTTGTTTTAGAAATTGTTCATACGTAGAGCATGCTCTTGCACATCGAATCAACTGAAATATAAACACTCCCTATGCCGGTTGATGAAGGTATATTGCTGTAAAAGTATGGGAAGTTGATAGAAAGTTGAAGTCATCAAGTTTATCATATAACATGGTTGTTAGGTTACCATTAACGTCTTTTTCAAGTAAAATATCCAAGTATAAAACAGATGTGTCAGATTCTGTGATATCTTTTATCGCAAGCTCTCCTGGATGTATCGTATTCGAATGGAAAATACAATTGTTGATTGACATTACTATTATATGTAATCTCTTACTTTTGAATGACCTAAACATGTTATGACGGCGTATGCTTCGGAGATTTGGAGGCAAAGATGTTTTTTATTCCGTGCTTCCCATTTCTGTCTCTAGTAATTCTGTGTTGTAGTTTGTTTTCTATTTATATGTTTGTCAACAATACCTTTATTTTCGACCTTATTATCTTTGGATTGTCTGAAGTTGTTGTTTTTATATTCAAAAGATGTCTCTCTTGTGATGGTTTAAAAGAAAAACGTTGTTAACCTTGAATTCACACTTTTCTTCGATTTCGTAAAACATATAGCTTCGTCATGATTTTGAAACGGGCTTTAATTTTCAATCATAAGTATAAAGTAAAACGACCTTTGTTTTTTTCTTTAAAATTTCTTCGACTTTTTGACCTTCACATCTGCCTTTGGCAACATGACGTCGAACAAATACCAAAAAATAACATCAATTTTAATTGTATCACTTCTGGTCGCTACGTCACTCTTTACAATACAAGGGATATAACCATATACCCAAAAGTATCTGAATTTTCATATATCAATAAATGTGAAATCGAAGTTAAAGGCAACGGCTTTCCTCGCATTCATGGATAAACAAGTAAAATTGTTTTCAATATGTTTTCAAAGCAGGTTACTGCAATAGAAATCAATCACTTTTATCAATTATCTATGCATAATGACCTAATAAAATTATCGCTTATGTTATTTTTCATCATTTTTATCTTGCAAATAGGTTTGTTGTTCTTCTTTTGTTGCAATATTTGTAGGATGTGACTTTGGCTTTTACGGAGAAAACTGCACGAGATGTTCTGAGAACTGTTTGAATAACACATGTCACTTTCAAATTGGAGAATGTTTTGAGTGTAACGATGGATACACTGGACGGTATTGTGAAACAGGTATCTATGAAGAAAGCTTTGATAGTTAGAAAAAATCGTGATGGGTCTTCATATTTTTTTTTAAATTCCAAAGTTCTTTTTCTCTTGATTTATTTTTTTTATTTGGACACTTAAACAGTGGTGGAGGATTACAGCATAAGCTAAGTCTTGTCGTGGCCACGAATAACTTAAAAAAACAATGTATGTATATTCAAACACTTTGAATTTTAAATCCAAAATTATTATGGAAAACTGTATAATTATATAAAAGATTGGTAGACAATCAAAAAGTGTAATCACAACCAAGCTCTTGAATATAGAAATAAATAGAATCGAATCAATTTGAAGTTTTGAAACTCTTCCTTTTAATGTATTGATTGATTAATTGTATATTGCTTAACGTCCCTCTTGAGAATTTTTCACTGAGATGGAGACGTCACCGTATGCCGGTGAAGGGCTTCAAATTTTGACCTTTACTCGGCACTCAGGGCCATTGAGCAGTGAGGGATCTTTATCGTGCCAACGCCTGCCGCTGACACGGGGCCTCGGTTTTTAAGGTCTCATCCGAAGGACCCGCAATTTTCACTTCAAAGTGCCGAGCGCATGGCGAAGGAACAGTTGCTACCCAATTTAACGACTAGGTCAGTCGCGGTCGAGATACGAACTCACGACCTCCCGATCACGGAGCGAGCGCTCTACCGACTGAGCTACCGTGAATGGTTCCTTTTAATGTAAACATCATTTTGTTAGAATTCCTGAGACATTTACTTTATTAAAGGGGCTGGGTGGTCGTGGCCATTTTAGACTATTTCGATCACCTTTAGATTGATTGATTGTATGTTGTTTAAACGTCCCTCTCGAGAATTTTTCACTCATGTGGAGACGCCACAACTTGCCAGTGGAGGGCTACAAATTTTGTCCTATTCTCCACTACTGAATTAAATATCCCCTTAGATTCCAAAAAATCCCCTGTTGTCCCCTGTCAGTCCCTTACATTTTCCTGTTTCCCCCTGACTTTCTCCTGTGATCCCCTGTCGTTATCCCTGCTCTCCCTGTCCAGTTCCTGTCGTCCCCTGTCGTTCTCCCTGCCTTCCCTGTCTACTCCCTGTCATCCCCTGACATTTATTTTGGCCAAGAAAAGGAGTTTAAAATATATTTTTTGTTGCATTTAAGAGTGAAAAATGATATAGTATTGAAAACATTATTTATTTATTTATTTTTTTTGAAAATATAGATTTAGTAAAAAGTTAACATATTTTTAAATGCCTTATTTCGAGGGGAGAACTGCAGCGATTCTAAAGAAGAAATAAATTACCAATTTATTGCATCGTGTGATGCTAGATGGCATATACATTGTACTTTATGAACCTTTTATATATATCTAGAAACTTTTTTCATTTTTTACTGGATCTTCTTTGAAACATCTTTGAGCGTAATAACTGTCTTTGTAAAAGAACTAGATTTAAAACATTTGGGAATACATTATCAAATCTATGCATGGGATATTTTTTTCCCAAAGAATTAAATGAATAAAAATTCAATTGAAAGGAAAATTTTATATAAATGCATTAATAAAATAAACGTCTTAGTAATAAATAGAAATTATTAAATAAACTATAAATCTATTCTATTTTATTCATTTATTTTCTTATGTGAATAAATCTACAAATAGACTGAATTAAAAATGAATGAATAAATAAATAAATAAATAATGAGCATTACATAAATTTATTTATTTATTTTTTAATTGATCACTCATTTATATCCCCAAAATTTGATTTATTAGTTTAATTTTAGTTATTTGCTGAAATATTCTACAAAGTATTTTATTGGCATATTAAAACGACTTTTTATTACTTTAAGTCCATGATGGATATCAAAATAATCGTCTCATTATGCACAATATTAATCTGTCAATTAGATTTTTGATACATTGATTTGATCATAAATCGGTTTTCAAAACCCTAACACGGTTCTGAAAGAACATCAAAGCCATTGATGTTTACCAGTAATTAATTCGGGGTACACGGTCATGACACCTATTATCTTTTTCACTGACCGCTATACCTTGTTTTTGTTGTGGCAGGACGTCCGTGTGTAGATTGCAGCTGTTTGAAATAATAATTTCTCTTTGAATGAGAACTGATTTTTTTTCAATCAAAACAAACTAAAAGTATCACAGAAACTATTGGTGGTTTATGACAATGACAATGACAATGACAACACATTGCTACATGATGCTACATTGTACATTTGTTGTGTTGTCCATAAATAAGATAATCCACAATCATCTAAAATATTTTTAACATAGTTAACCCAAGGCAAATTATGCATTGAAGCTAGAACATACATTTTTGTAGCAAATTTATCCATAGTTTGAGAAAAATGTAGTTTTGCCCAAAAAGAAATCATTCTCACCTTAATATTAATGATAAGTGGGAATCTGCCAAGTTCCCCATACACCATGTAGTTTGGCGTTTTAGTGTTCAAACCTAGTATATATTTACAATATTTTAAGTGAAGTTTTTCGATTAAAGTATTTTTTGTAAATCCCCATATTTCACATCCATATAACAAAAGTGGTTGTACAATTCTGTCAAACAAATCTATCTGACAATCCATAGAAAGATTATGTTGTTTACATTTTGATATCACTCCATACATAGCTTTTACAGATTTATTGTATTGTTCTTTTATATTTTGATTAAAAGAACCTGATTTTGAAAAATATATTCCTAAGTACTTATAACTATCAACAATCTCTAGACATGAACCATCATATGTAAAATATAAATCTTGTTTTATTCGACCTCTTCCAAAAATCATTATTTTTGTTTTGTCAACATTCACTTTTAACCGCCATTTTATACAATATTCATGAAAACAACATATTTTTTAATGACTCAGGGTTTTCAGCAAATAAAACAGTGTCATCAGCATACAACAGAGCAAAAAGCTTAATATACACATGAAGTTCATTCTCAATCATTTCAGATATTTTCTCTAAACCAGTTATATCATTCATGGTGAGGAATGATTCTAAATCATTTAAATAGAGCGAGAGCAAAAAAGGGGATAAATTTTCACCCTGTCTTACACCAAGTTGACAAGGGAAAGTATCTGAAAGAACACCATTTACTCTAATTTTTGCCTTGATACACTCATACATTTTCTTGATTATTCTAAAACATTTTCCATCTATATTACAATCAAATAGTATTTTGTTCCAGAGTCCTATTCTCCATACAGAATCAAAAGCTTTTTCAAAATCAATAAAGGCACAATAAATTCTTTTTTTTTATCTTTTTGAATATTTCGATGATTGAATGCAAAGTAAATATGTGATCAGATGTACCATAATTTTTACGAAATCCAGCTTGGTTTTCTTGTATTATTTTGAATTCTTCTGAATATCTATTAAGTCTATTATTTAAAATGGATGTAAATATCTTTCCAATACAACTAATTAAAGTTATTGGGCGATAATTTTTGGGTTCAGTATCATCACCTTTATTCTTATAGATAGGAATTATTTCACCACACAACCAATCGGATGGGAAACAACCACTGTCAAGAATTTTGTTGAATATTTTTTGATAGAGGGGTACCATTATGTTGCATGAACTTTTAATATATTCATTGTATATGTCATCACTTCCACATGATTTGTTTCTTTTAAGACTTATTATACTTTGCATTATTTCATCACAAGTTATCGATTCATTTATGGACTCATTACACTGTAAATTAGAAAGAATATCTATATCCTCATTTGACAAAACATAGTCAGGTATTTCATGATCTTTTTCCATATTTAAATCTTTAAAAAATGCATATAATTCCTCAACAGATGCATTTACATTTTTTCTATTTTTTTGCCCAGAATTTATTATTTTCCAATATTCTTTCGGGTTTGATGATTCTAGTTTTTTCAATTTTTCTTTCGTTTGATTTTTATGGTTATTTACACACATATTCAACAATTTTTTATATATTTTTTCTTTACTATACATATCGTCATTGAGATCTTTACTTCTATTTCTCTGGTAGCGTTTTTTAGCCTTACGAACTGTTTGTCGTGCGTTGTAACATTCTATTGTAAACCATGGTTGGTGAAAATCTATCTTTGATTTTCTTCGATTATTTTTATCCCAAATGTTTCTTTTGCACTTGATATAAGAATGTTACAGGTATCGTCTACAATTTTGTCAACAAAATCTAGATCGATTTCTTCTTCTTTAATATTGTCAAGAATTCCACATAAATTGTTAATCTCAATATTTTTCTGACTTATTTTTCAAGAAAAATGTGTTGCAAGTCGTCATTCCAACCTTTAGCTTTATCTTTTTGTTCGTTATTACAGGTATTTTCATTATTAGTATTTCGTTTCTCTTGGTTAATTGTCAATGATAGTTCTACATGAATAGGATTATGGTAATCAGAGTAAAGTTTCGAAAAATCATGAACTTCGAAATTTTTAACAACAGTCAAAAAGTCAGTATTACCTATGCAATAATCTATTACACTAATACCTTTACATGTAGTTTTACCAATACATCTATCTCCCATACGACCATTCAAAATAAAAAGATCAGTATGTTTACAAATATCGAGTAAAAGTTTGCCAAAATTATTCTTGACTAAGTCTTTTGATGACCGTTGCGGTGGGATATTAAGTAAGTCTAATACATACAAACTTTCAGGTAAAAAAATCAGAATAAGTGTCACAGTTAATAATGTAATCTGGGTCTATTCCAGTTCTTGCGTTAAAATCACCGATTAAACAAACATATTTACACTTGTTAGAAAAACGAACATATTCTTCTTCCAATTCTTCAAAAACATCACAAGATACATATTTAGAATTTTCAGGTGGTATGTAATCAGCGCCTAAAAGTAATGTTTCATTTAACACTTTTTTATTATGGTTGAATTTTAACCATAAACAATATTTACTTGCAGAATGTATTAATTCTAATGAATTGACGAGTGTCTCTCTAACTAAAACAGCAATACCACCCGATTTAAAGCGAGATAACTCGCGACGGTGCTTTCCAAACATTTTAAAACCAGGTATTATTAAATGATCTGTGTTATCAGTTTTAGATTCATTTACGCATATGATATCATAATTTGTGAGATATTCGATAAATTCTGTACAGTTAATTTTACTTATTAAACCACACACATTAAGTGAAACAATTTTAAAAGAAGATATTTCATCATAGGATGGGCGTCCATCCTCCTCAAATCCCTAGTGTCCTGGTTGTCCTGAATGAGTGAAGTCCATTGGAGCGGATCCTCTGACGGGCTCCTCCGTTGGGGCGGGTCCTCTCGCGGGTTCCTCTGGGCCGCTATCCTGGAAATCCTCGTCATAGTCTGGATCGTATAACACGTAAAGTTTGTCCCTGACCATCCTAACCGTGTCACCGTGTTCGTGGAACTGCCTCATCACAGGGTAGAGGGCCCTTCTGCGATCTTCCACAACAGCTGGAAATTGTTGGTGTATTCCATAAAGGCTGCCCTTTAAGCGATATGCACAATCTAACACCAGGTCTACATCTCTTTGGTATACGAATCTAGCCACTATTGGCCTGGGTCGACCCCGGGTAAAACGTCCAAAGCGATGTACTTTCGAAAATTCAATGTGTTCATCGATCCCAAGTTCAATGGACAGAAATTGTCTAAGTTTCCATTCAGTGTCTTCTCTTGGGTATTCCTTTCCAAGTCCAGTGAAGACTAGGTTCATTTTCATCGATCTGCACTGTAGATCAGTAATCTGCCCTTGTAGATGTTCACGGTCCTTTCTCAGATTTTCTAGTCCTCGTGAGAGCGTCATAATGGTATTTCCGTGGCGTTTAATGTCTTTTACCTCTCCTGTTGTACTCGTTTTTTCATTTTTCATTGTTTTCATCTGGTCGTTTATTTCTCGTATAGCTTTGTCTTGATCGTGAAATCTTTTTTTCTAATTTCAACAGATAACCCTTCCATCTTTTTAGAGTCTTAAAGTTAAAGATTGTGCATATTGAGACGATTATTTTGATATCCCTTATGGAAGTAAAATAATCAAAGGTAGTTTTAATATCCTTCAAAAATACATTGACACATTTTTTTCATCGTATATCGAATAAGCCAAACAAATCTAATTTTCAGGTATAATGTTATTTAATATGTTTGTATCGTCAATTTTCCAAAAATAAAAAAAAATGTGTTTTTATAATGATTAGATTCATGCAATTAATTAGATTATTTATTTTTAATTTACTTACTACTTAAATCAATTATTGTATTGGTTTTAAACACTAAAACATACCAAAATGCACCAGTACCCCTGCTTTTTTTTTTTTAACAAAAGGTAAAAATTCACTCCAGTTCTTAGAGGAATTAAACAGATTACAGAGAAATAAATACATAGTAAATAAGTAAAGTAAAATTAATGATTAAATAAATAATAATTACCAAAAATATCAAATCTATTTATCTATTTATTTTTAGAATTAAAAAAAAAATACAAAAAATTATTCAATTATTTATATCCTGTAGAAATTGTTTGGTTTTTTTAGTCGTATTCTTTTTTAAAATTTGAAAATAAATGACTGTGTACCCCGAGCTAATTACTGGTAAATATCAATGGCTTTGATATTCGATGTTCTTTCAGAACCGTGTTAGGATTTTGAAAACCGATTTTTTCAATCAAAACAAAGTATCAAAAATCTTATTGACGGATTAATATTGTGCATATTGAGACGATTATTTTGATATTCAGCATGGACTTAAAGTAATAAAAAGTCGTTTAAATATGCTAATAAAATACTTTGTAGCATATTTCAGCAAATAATAAAATTAAACTAATAAATCAAATTCTGGGGGTATAAATGAGTGATGAATTAAAAAATAAAAAAAATAAATTAATAAATTTACATAATTCTCATTATTTCTTTATTTATCTATTTATTTATTCATTCATTCTTAATTCAGTCTATTTGTAGATTTATTCACATAAGAAATAAAAGAATAAAATAGATTAATAAGTTATTTAATATTTTTTTTATTTATTTCTTAGATATTTATTTTATTATTGCATTTATATATTTTCTATTCAATTATTTTTTATTCATTTAAATTCTTTGGGAAAAAATCCCATGCATATATTTGATACTGTATTCCCAAATGTTTAAATCTAGATCTTTTACAAAGACAGTTATTACGCTCAAAGATGTTTCAAAGTAGATCAAATAAAAAATGAAAAAGTTTATAAATATATATTAAAGGTTCATCAAGTACAATGTATATGCCGTCTAACATCACAAGGTGCAAAAAAATTGGTAATTTATTTCTTCTTTAGAATCGATGCAATTCTCTGCCGTTCTCCCTCCGAAATGCTGCCAAACTAAATAAATCACATTGATACAAGTTGTAGAAAATAAATAACAGGGATTTAGTTAAGGCATTTAAAAATATGTTAACTTTCAACTAAGTCTATATTTTCAAAACACTACTTAAAGTTTTCAAGACTAAATCATTTTAACTCTTAAATACAACAAAAAATATATTTTAAAATCCTTTTCTTGGCAAAAACAAATGTCAGGGGACGACAGGGAGTAGACAGTGAAGGCAGGGACAACGACAGGGACTGGACATGGAGATCAGAAAATGTCAGAGGACGACAGGGAGTAGACAGTGAAGGCAGGGACAACGACAGGGGACGACAGGGACTGGACGGGAGAGCAGGGTCAACGACAGGGGATCATAGGTGAAAGTCAAGGAGAGACTGGAAAATGTCATTGACTGACAGGGAGACAACATGGGATTTTTTGGAATCTAAGGGGATATGTAATTCAGTAGTGCTCGGCACTCAATGCCTTTGAGCAGTGAGGGATCTTTTTTGTGCCAGCACCTACTGAGACACGGGACCTCGGTTTATACGGTCTCATTCGAAAGACCGGTCTCCACGTCCAAAAGTGGGATTCGAACCCGCGACGTAAGGATTGGCTCCTTACTTCGCGACTCTAGAGCAGACGCTCTAACCACTGCGCCACGCAGGCGACTCGATCTCCTTTAGAAGAAGAGCTCTATATAACATGTATACAAAAATGATCAAATATTTAAACTAATATGTATTAAATTTTTTTTGTCAAACGATATTTGACAGCTAAAGATATCATATCTAAAAATTTAAGTTGGTTTATTGTTAATTTGTTGACCCCCCCAGCCTCCTTAAGAAGGAAATGAGAAGACATGTCAAAAAAACAAATGTTCTTCTCTATCTTGCAGATGATATCAAATTAAGAGTTTCTCACTTACAATGTATGTAGTCTTTTGAAGCAAGTTTTGTTAAGAAATTGTGAATTTCCTTATTGCTCTCCTTTAAAAGCCGCTTTATTTTACATTGCTGTGAAGCATTATTTATTCAAAAAATACATGAGAAGGAAAATGTACATGCTTTGACATGTGACGTACATCTCAACATTTAGATGTACTGATAACATATTATCTGTCAGCATCAAAATACACATTCAATTTCCACTCAACAATGTCGTATGAATTAAAACCAGATTCCTTATAGTCTTCCACGTCTACTTCAAATTTCGACGTATTACTGACTACAGACGACAAGAGCTTTTCAGATTTTTCATTAGCAACTTGCCTTATTTTATTAAGTAACTATTCAATACTCATTTAAAGAACGAATTCCATGGAGATCTATATGGTCGTCATATTTATCTTGTTAGAAATATACTTCCACGTTCATTTTTCCGCTTACTTCCTCTAGGCACCCGATCCCAGACTTCCGTTTTGTTTCATTTTCTAAGACTTGTTTTTGCTATTGGACTTTGTAATGTCGACCACAGCCCATTTTCAAAATGTTCTTATATTAACAAACAAATTGTAAGTAGTGTTGAATATTCAAGTCTCAAGACTGTGGGTATGATGACAGACTGTGTGTGGACTGTTCAGTTCAGGAAGTGTTCAGAAAACATTTTTGATATTTTGTGAAATTTTGATGTTACAACGTTGTGAAGTGTGCTTAAACATTAAATTACAATACAAAGTTCATAAGTGTGATTAGATTTTCCATCACATGATAATTTATTATAAAGTAAGATAAATATTTACCGACATTTTAAAATCAATCTATGACGATTCAATTTTCTTTCTAACATCCTCATCAAATACATTAAATAAGTAATTGCGAGGTAAAGAACATTTCAAAGTTCATGGATATTTAGCACACCACAAATGATGTTAATTTTCAAAACAACAAAATACAATTGAAAATATGGTAGTTTTTGTTTTTAGAAAGAAGAGTTAGCCTACAGTACAAAAACACCACTGTCCTTGAGAATTTTTAACACTTCTCAAATTCTCATACAATGCCTCTTCGTATTCAAAATTTTTTAATACAAGAACAAAATAGAAAAAATTCATTTTCCCTATAGTATGAATAGAATTGAAAGAGATTTAATAACAGGTTGCTGACATGCCATAAATAACAAAAAAAAAATGAAAAAAAGTGTCATAATTTCATTGCATCAACTTTCGTCTTTCATATTATTTAGAATGCCCAGCAGGAAAATATGGACAAGGATGTTCTGTCCAATGTGGACAGTGTATCAATGGTAAACCATGTAACCACGTAAATGGATCTTGTCCTGGAGATTGTTCTCCTGGATGGAGTGGAGATAAATGTGATCAAAGTAAGTTTATGATTAATGAATTAAACTTCCACATACATATGAATTATTGGTCTCGAGGAATTGTTTCCATGCATCATTTTGTCTATCCACGTTACTCTATACAGGGAACGCCCCCGAAATACTATCCTCATTTGATTATATATATATTATATATATATAATTTCAATTATTGTAATACCAACGGAACAGCATAATTTCTCAAAATACGTTTGGGCTCATAAAAAAAACTCTTGTTGTGTATAGGTGCAAAAATAAGGGCGAAAAAAATGTTTATAATATTTTTTTGATTACCTTGATAACCATATGATCTTTATTCTAAAAGATTCTGCAGATCCTCTCTTCACGCTTTACATGTATTACTTTTTCTTTGTTGCAGTGATTGCATAAACATTCATTTCTCTTGAGAATGTGTTTGTATATGTATTTTGTTTTTCGTTAAACATCCCTCTAAAAAAGTCAATCAGATAGAGAGGCCATCATGTGCCATGAAGTGCTGCAAATTCAATCACATTGCAGGATCTATGAACAGTGATTTTCATGTCAGCACTTTCTAAGACACAGGACCTCCGCCTATACTGTTTCATTCAAAATAAAAGTCTTCTTAGCTTTATTTGATTCTAATTGTTTAAACATAGCAAAGTAATTAGCAGTCCTTGTTGCCCATTTCTTCTACACAAATTTTCGTAACCCGCGTTGCTTAGATGTCAGAACGTTGCGAAGTAAGGAGTTGATTCTAGCGTTGCGGGTTAGAATGCTACTGTGATACGTAGAGATCGATTCCTTCGGATGAGACTGTATAACCCGAACTCCTGTGTCGCAGACCAGTAGGTGTCGGCACGAAAAAGTTCCCTCATTGCTCAATGACCATGAGTGTCGAGTATAGGACATAATTTGCAGCTCTCCACAGGCAAGTGATGGTGTCTCCACATGAATGAAAAAT
Source organism: Saccostrea cuccullata (assembly GCF_032062105.1). Lineage (NCBI taxonomy): Eukaryota > Metazoa > Mollusca > Bivalvia > Ostreida > Ostreidae > Saccostrea > Saccostrea cuccullata. The sequence goes on along the minus strand of NW_026927101.1, from coordinate 254,554 downwards.
TATCGAGAGGGACGTTCAACAATATACAACCAATCAAACTACATATTTAAATGGTGGTGCTCGTCGTTCTTTGTAGAGTGTCGATATGGATACTTTGGTCAGAATTGTAATACTCCTTGCTACATTCCGAACTGTAAAAACATAACATCGTGTGACGCAGTCTCCGGGGAGTGTTTTGTTGGCTGTGTTGAGGGTTGGGCTGGGAGGACATGTGACAGTAAGTAAATCTCAGTACTTATAACATTGAAAAATTGACATAAATCTTTATTTACGATACATTGCGTTTACTTATTTTATATATAATATCTTTTTTCTCAGAATATTTTTTAAATGTCTTTTTTTTGTAAAATAATTAATTCACTTTTTTTGTTAATCGTTGAAATAAAGTAAAATTTAACTGATTTAATAGAATCCTCGTATTTGAGATCTTTATTCAAATATAATAAATTATAGAATGATGTTTTGACATTTACCATTTGTCCTTTCTTCTATTCTTTAGCCAAGAAAGTAATGAGACATCACCTTTTAATTGCGCTGTAATATATTGCTTAATGAACACAAAAATAGTAGATGCCAAAAAAGACATAACATTGAAAATTTTGTTAGAGTTTTTGCAGAGACGTATTATGATCTATACTGTAACTTAACAAGCAAACGACATTCTTAATGTCAGGAATACAAGGATTGGCCGTTTAACAAAATTGTTCTTATGACAACAACACTGACACAAAGTTGTAATTCTAAATTTGCTGCTTATTTATTCACATCATTTTTTTTTTCCAAGGGCACATTTTTCTGGCACATTCCCATTGTACTTCAACACTTGCTTAGTCTTAGATATAAACATATGTAGTTTTAATCGAGTTATGGATACATTAAATTGACAGCATAAAAAATATGATCAATATTATCACAAATACATAAAACGATCAAAACATTGCTTGTCACTTTCTATGATCTTAATGAAATGAAAATACTTATATTCACAGATTTTCACCTTTTTTTCTTTTTTACTAAGTATTAATTAATTCTTATAAACGAAGATTCGACACAAAAAAAACATGTAACCCTAATCAGTACACCTTCTTGTGCTTTCATAAATAGATACATAATACTTTATGTCCTTATTTCTGGTTTATGGTCAATTTTATGAATAAAATATGAATATAAATATATTAAAATATATAACTGATTTTTAATTCTTAATCTCCAATGGTAAAAGATAGGCCCTACATGTAGATGTGGTAAGGTAACATTAAAACTGTGTTGGCTGCACGTGTTAAGGAGGCCTGGGGGTCAACAAATTAAGCACAAGTAAGCCACCAGATTTAACGGTTTTTTTTTAGATACGGTATCTTTAGCTGTCAACTATCATTTGGCAAAGACAAAATTCATAAATTTTAGTTTGAAAATTTGGTCATTTTGTATATCTTTATATGGAGCTCTTCTTTGAAAGGAGATCGAAATAGTCTGAAAATGGCTGCCACCCCCCAGCCTCGTTAATTTTGTTTAATGAAGTCGAAACCTATATCACGTATTCCGTGTAATGTTTAACCATTTCTGAGGAGAGAAAATATGTTTTAACCTCGTCAACGGTACCATACATCAGTTACTGCGCATTAACAACAAAATTTGTAATTAACTTACATCAACACTGTAAATTTATAGGATATTGCGCATTAGGAACTTAAAAATTATGAGATATGGTCGAGCTGTAGGTGGAGATTTAAGTGATGGGATATGTTTTTTCAAACATCTATTCCATGAACTACTCTCTTGCAGAATGTGATCAAGGTTTTTATGGACGACAATGTAATATGACATGCAGTGAATTCTGCAGGGGAAGACTCTGTGTTCCCACAACAGGTCAATGTAATGGTTGTGTTGATGGCAGGTCAGGATTCTTCTGTGAAACTGAAATTGCGGTTCCTGTTGACAATTCTGGTGCAAGTACAGGTATATGTGATGTCCCATAGCTTATAGAGGAGAGAATAGAGAATACTTCTTGACTATTACAGTGACATCTACAACAAATTATTTTTATCCTTTAATTTGAGATTTAAATGATTGTTGACAAGTATATATCGCATAGAGTGAAAACTATTTTACTTGGTTGATATCGTTCAAAAAAGTTTGGTGAATTTTTTTCAACTTAAGAAATTAATCAGGGTGATACACAAAAGGCTAATCTTATGAGAATGATATTTATCTTGCAAAATTCTTTAACTGTTTTCAGTCAGGCTATAATTGGCATTGAGTATCTTAATATCTCTACATTTTCAACTTAATTTTTTTATGCAGAATATTTTTTTCAATTTTCTTTCACAAATATATATTCATAAGATATCGTTTAGAAATTAACTTACGGTTATATCCTTATTTTAGTTTAATTGACAAGCACTTCCACATTCACATAATGCATTTGAGTTCTAGAAGCATTTGTATTCATTTGATATTCTGTAGCCAAATACAATCCAGGACTCTGTAAAACAAAACAAAAATTAATAAAAATACTGGCACATTCTTTGTAAAGATAAAGATTGCAAAGCAATTTTCTCTGAATTGCCTATTGTGTCTTATAAATGCAATTAGAATTTGAGTGATATGATCACATCTTCGCTAACTAAATAATCTGTATAACATATTTGCAAATAGGCTCCTGATGATAGCGGATTTCCAGATAAGTAATTAACTGTAAGAAATTATAAATCATATACGCCGTATCACACCGCCGATACACTAAATTCTTGTCGAATCAGGTGATTAGAGGTACGTCGCTGATGAGAGTCACTTTCTTTGAATTTTTTTTTTTTTTTTTTTTTTTTTTTTTTGTTATTTTAATCAAATTGCTTATGTCTCGTAAGTCTACTTAAATAGGATAATCAAATCATAAATATATGCACTTCATATAATATACTATCTATCGAACAATCAAAGAGTTGTTAAACCCTTAAAAACCCTAATTACATATTGAATGTATGACCAGAAAAGTGCATATTAAGCATAATATTAGTCAACATTTTTTTCTTTTATTTATTCTCACTATATAAGTAACGCATTGAAAATCTTTCACCAATGTAGTTGCTATCAAATGAATTTTGTACTTTTCAGGTTATTTGCAAGGAGACATTTCGATGCATTCCTTTATGAAATTATTTAAATTGTAGTTGATTTAGCTATATTAATGTATGTAAAGTAAGGAATACCTATAGTCATAACAGTTATAAATGTTATAAATATATATCATCTGTGATAATGAAAAATATCCATTAATAACTGCTGCACATGTGCTAATAAAAAATATCAGAGATGGACTATCTTGCTTTGTTATAAAGCTGATTCATTATATGCGTTTAGTTTACAATATATTATAGAGTCGAAAAAATTGAAAATCATTTTGCTGAAAGCGTCGATTCATTATAAGTATGTTTGTTTTCAGCGTTTTTGAAATTAAGTTCGTAAGCTGCCATATAATGAAAATTAACATATAATTTCCCTTTTTACAGATGGAAACACTTGGACAACACAGCCTCTGATCGCCGTTGCATTGCTATCTGTGGCTGTGATCTTGTTGATAGCAATATTGTTAATCTGTTTTCTGAAGAAAAAACACCAGTCCTCTGAACGTAACAAGAACAACCCTGACTACGAACTACCCATATCAGGAAAAGAGGATTCCCATTATACTGGAATCCATAGGGCCAAATCTGCTGAATATAGAGAGGTCGAAACGTCTCATTATATGGAGATAGGAAAAACAGATATTAAAACCAAAGCAGAGTACATTAATCTTGATCAACTATCAAGTAATACGAGTTTATCCTGAACAGACTATTTATTTTCTATACATAAATTATTCTTTTTCTGTTTGCTTCTGTATTGAGTGTTGAACCAAGACAGCTATTGGTGTTTTGTTGTTAAAAAAGGTAAGGAATTTCTTGATCTGTTCTGTATGGTTAAGACTGCAACCAAAATATAATATGATTTATGAAGGAAATAAATCTTTCGAGAATAAAATAGTTAGTAATGTTGTTCGCCCTCAAGTACATGTATTATCATCATATCATTTTTTTTAAAAATGGCTTTATCTTGATACTATGTACATCTAGCTAACCTCACCTTTCCAAACAAGTATTTCTGAACAAAAAAAAATAGATTTGCTCCTTCCAGTAATGAAGAAGTCAACAGTACGAGAGTCAAAGATGTAATATAGCTTAGATTTCCGTACTTTATTCTATTTTATTATGATAAAACTGAACAAAATAAGTAACTTAATTAAAAAAAAATCTCTTTATTTTTTTTTACGTCACGTCTAATCATTTTTTATAATAAATCAGGGTTATTCTGTCCACCATAAAAACATCAAAGTGATGACTTTAAAAGAGACAGCTGATATATTTGTTTGATTAACTTGTTTAATTGTAAATAATTTACTTCGTTTTAGATGCCATAAAACCCTCATAAACCAGACCTCCTTAGGTGCTTGGTATACTTGTAATTAAGCTTTTTATAATAGATTTGAAATATATATATTTTTGATTAGAAAAACTATTTTTTTTTAAATGTCTGCCGTTTGATAAGAAAAAAAAATATGTTTCTTTTTGATTCAATCTGGTCTACAAGAAGATTTTTTAATACATCTTGCTATCCGTGGATTTGCTCTTAATTAAAAAAAGAAGTAAATATTTTTTTAAATTTTTTTTTCGTTTTAAAACTTTCTTCTAAAAAAGGAGATAAAAAAATCCCACTATTGTGGCTCTACACTGAACAAAAAATATACTACCGAAGCATGTTTTATGTAAACATGGCTAATTGTGGTTTTGTTGTTCTTGAAATAAACTTTTGATTTTTCGTTAATATCAATTCCTTTTTAAAACTTTTACCTAAGGGAGATGGGATCTTGATTGTTATTAGAAGTAACAAGACTTTTTTAAAGTTAATTTTACGAATCTACACACATACCTTTATAAAAAAAAATCATACCGAAAATCGGGGTGTGTGTGCTTCTTTAGGCTCTACGGAGCTATTAATTTGCATTGTTGTTATGTGTAACACATAAAATTAATGTATTCTTCAAAGTTTGTTTTTGAATATGTTAATCCAAACGAATAATTGGAATTTTTTGTACATTTAAATTGTCAAAGTAGAAATTTTGAGAGCGAAATAGTTTTCAATCTCTGTAGTCAATTTTTCTTTTTCTGGCATTAAAATTCATCAATAAAAAAAATTCCTTCGAATGTTATGAGTTAAACTTATCTGAATTCGAGCAGAGCTATTTGAATTATTCTATACACTCATAAATGAAAGAAAAAGTGAGGGTCTGTGATATTAATTTTTATTATTACTAAAAAGTGTTTATGTTTAAGGGTAGAGAACAAGGTTAACTTTTTCATTATTTGGCCCTGTGAATTTCTGAAAAAAATCTGAAACTGCATAGTTTTAGTGAACAATGCATTGCATATCACTTAGGTCTTTGGTAACTGCGTTTCTACGCAGCATTGTTAAGGCTTGAATAAGGAGCTGGGCCTAATTTATACGGGAAAAGTTTACTGTGACGTCACATAATAATATCACTTTTATGTATTTCTCATAATACCTGAAAATGAAATAATTTGCAACTCTGAACTGTATTAGCATAATAAACAACAATAAAACTTATCAATGCATTAAAAAACTTGCTAGTTAAATCCAATGTAGTTGGTTATAAACAAAGCACTGATAGCGATGAACTTGTAAACATGACGTCATTTTGGTAAAAATGACGTATTTTCTGTGCTGTGAGAAGCAGATTGAGGAATTTTTTAACGATGAAAAATTCGTTTTATTATAAAACAGAATATTATTTACAGGTTTTAAATAGTCGATTAATACAAATGTATATCATTTGTTTAGTGCGATTATTCATTAACTCTCAAGAGAATGTATTTTATTAATTATGTCATGTTTTTATGTACAGGTTACGTACATTTTACAATGAGATGCCTCATAAAATCGTACTTTGGCAAGGGCATACACTTAATAGATCTTAACCATTTTTTGAATATAGATAAAGGATATTTTTATTAACTTGAAAAGTGCTGCTGCTTTCTTTAAATCGAGGGCGTGATTTTATAAATACACAAAATATTTGGTAAAAGTCAAACATATTTCGAAATTGGCTTATTTACCTGAAAATTTAACTATTAAAACGCGAATTCTTTTCAAAGCAGCAGCACTTTTCAGAAACTACAAAGTATGCAAAAACAATTAGTAGTTGGAATTTTTAATTTCAACTAGGGTATGCCCTTGCAATATTGGAATTTGTTCATGACCTACATTCAGTACACGAACTAAGCATTCATCACGTGACTGTCCATCAATGGGACCAAACTTAAAACAGTATAGAGTGGGTTATACTATGCTATTTCCATAAGTATTTAAGTTCTGTGATAATAAAACAGCTTAATTAAAATAAATTTACGTAAAAACAAAAGTCCCCCTTTTTGCACGTATATTTTCCATTGATTTTTCATAGTAGGCTTTAACAGTGCTGCGTATAAGACATGACATAATTTTCTTGCTAGTCAATGCATTTTGTCGTCAAGAAATATTATAATATTATATGTATGGTATATGTAGGTGTATTTTTAGAGCAAAATGACCAGTCAAATACATGGATTTATATCAAAGACACGGAACTTAAATGGACAACTCATAATCCGTCAGGTGGCATGTATAAAATGTTTCTTATAAAAAAATTTTCTGTGTTTGCTCTGTTCATATCTTGATCATATTTTGTATTGTTTTCTGGACTTTTCACCTTGAATACTGATCGTTTCTCCATATATTTCATTCTGATTGTTAAATTATCAAGACATAATAAAAATGCATAGCAGGGCAGATATTACCTAAATTCCTTTCTAATAAACTTACTGTCAATAAAGTATGCATTCATGTTTATGTTCTTTAAAATGTGAAAACATCCATGATTTTAGATACATCTTACTTCCCATACTTTACATTTAACAAGAATTATTGCTTGATATCAACGTTTAATAATGCAATCGACTTTTGAAAATTACTTTGAAATTATTCTTAATTTTTATACTAATTTAGCCATTTCCATATAAAGATTGATTGATTGTATACTGTTTAACGTCCCTCTCCAGAATATTTCACTGATATAGAGACGTCACCATAGCCGGTGAAGGGCTGCAAATTTAGGCCTATGCTCGGCACTTACACCCTTTGAGCAGGGAGGGATCTTTATCGTGCCACACCTGCTGTGACACGGGACCTCAGTTTATACGGTCTCATCCGAAGGACCGCCCCATTTAGTCGCCTTTTACGACAAGCAAGGGGTACTGAGGTCCTATTCTAACCCGGGTCCTCACAGGGTCCATATAAAGAAGGAATGTACATAATGTTTTAACTTATATAATGCTTTAGCCTGAATTTTTCTTGTTTATTTCATTTGCTTAACATGTGATCAGAAATAAATAATAAAATTTTGAAAAAAATATTATGTATCATAAAGTTGTAAATTTGGGTGTAGTTTTATTTTTTACCTTCCTATTTTTGGTTATAAACATTTTATATATGTAGTTACTTGTTCACCAAACCGGAAATTGACAAACAAACAAAGAACTATGATTTAAATATTTCATAGCTCCGGGAGTACGTAGAAAGCTTTTTATGAATCATTTATATATCAAATGCAGTCCTTAAAACAGTGTTAGATAAATATAATCTTAAAGAAGGAATATTTCACTTTCACTTTTTAACAAAAGAGGATGGTTCAAGTATGAACAGGGAGGAAGTGTTGCTTAATTAATACATTATGGACTTTGATATCATCAATTTTCTACTTTTCTTCAGTCGGTTACTTCTCAATTCTCAACAATATGGTAAGTGTTCACTTTTGATATATGTTTAAATCGTACGAGAACATAAAAAAAATTAATAAATGTATTACTGATTTTTGTAAGAAAGAAAAATAAATAGAACAAAAAATCGTGTATAAAATATAAGAAATTAAATAACTTATTTTAAGAATATCAGGAATCAGATATCATAAAGGTTGCCTTTTAAAATATGCCTTTACACATGAAAAAGGAGTAGAAAAAAAATAAGATATATTTCTTTTAGAAAATCTTGCCAGTAGGAAATCTGTGACAGTCAGTAGTAGGTACAATGATGGACATTTTTCACCAAGTAAAGCTGTGGACGGAGACAGGAGTACATATCCGCTGGACTGTTCACTTACAGCTTCCGGTCAGAAGGAGGCGTGGTTATCGGTTGATTTCGGGAAGAAGAAAAATATAGCATCGATATCAATCTTACATGGGAGGTGTAAGCATATAGCTATGTGTCTTTCTATTTCATATATTAAACTTAATACATTGGTCGATGTTATATGAACATTTTTTATTCGTTGAATTGCAAACTTTGCATCCATATAAAAGAAAGTATCATTCATAGTATCAAACAATCTATGAAAGTCTGATATTTATTTGCCTCGATTAAATTTAGGTTAATTTTTTTATTGTACAGAAATTTAACTTTTCCTATTTTGTAAATTGTTTAGGGAAAAAATCCTCCAAAATAGTCTAAAATCTGTAATATTCATTGAAAAATACAACTGTCACTTACAGTAGGTCTCAATGCATCCTCAATGAGATCATCTGACTCTGGTATCTTTGCTGATTCCAATGGAGACGGGGCAGTGTTTGTTGCTAATCCATTAAGAAGGATTTGTTCGAGTAGTTTTGATGAAAAAGATGCCCAGGTCGTTTGCTTGGCTTGGGGATTTCTACCGTAAGCATATGATTATCATTTGAAAGGGAACCATATCCTGATTGTTTTGTTTTTCAACATGTACCTGCACATTTATTTTTATTTCAAATATTAAATTTATTTCCAGCAATTTAACATGGTCATTTACATGCTTACATTTCAAATCTTTGTGAAAAGAGGTATTATGAAAAACAAAACCCGTTGTGTCCTTAAATTAAGGAATGGCACTAATATTTGACCAAAGTATTCGAGAATAAACTGATTTGGGTCAGTTCATGCTTATTAATCCGCAAAGCAAAATACAAAACAGAGTTAACGAAATAATATAACCCCTAAATGCCCCCTTAAAATAGTTTTTAAGTTGCTTTGCATGTCACTTATTAATAAGATCTTGCGCATATATTTATATTTCTAGTTCTCTATCCATTGATTTTTTTTCTTTTCTAGAGATAATACATCTTATAGCATAGCTGGAGATTTCTCAGCAGATCAACCTCCATTTTATAACGTCTTGAACTGTGCAGGCAATGAAGTTAACATACAAACATGTCCAAAGGGATCAACTGACTGTCCATCAGGATCAGCTGTAGCTGTTAAATGTCAAAGTAAGGTTGTTTGTGTAATTGTTGAAATGTAATTTTTTGTCATCTCGCCCAAGCAAAACTATTAGCTTCGTTTGATTAACAGCAAAGAGATAAACACAATTTGAATTGAAAAAGGTCATTTATTAACATAATGACGAAACTACTAATGCAGTATAATACTAACTGTAAGAAAAGTTAATAACACTCCATAAGCAAAATCAACTTAATGTACTTTGTAAAACTTTACAATATATACACTCTGAGGAACATCTGACTAGTTCAATGATTATTGCAAAATCACAGGTTGGGACCAATAAAACAAATGTAATTTAATTAAAGGCATTAACTTCAAAATATCGAAATTCGATATCTCTACAATAATATGCGTGCAAATGTTTCTCTGATCTTATCATTTAGACATGTACCGTAGCTAAAACTATTCTTGAGACAAATCATCATCATAAGATGCAATATTTATTGTTTCTTCTAATGTTGATCACTTAATTTTGCCGACACTTAAAATATAAAATTGTATGTATTGTAGGAATGTGGAGATATATTTTTAATAAAATCATATAAATACATGGACTAGCCAGACTTTTCTCTAAACAAATCACCATAAGGTATAATTATTCATATTTCTTTAATTTCTCTCCAGAAGGCAACACACTCTCTGGATTTTCCGTGTATATCTCTGACACAGAAGACTGGCGGTCAGGAACCCTATGTTATCAACACGACATACAACAAATTCCACAAAATAACTTCACATTAGACTGTGTCACTTCCGGTCGCTACGTCACTGTTTACAATAGAAGAAATATAACATCATTTCCTAATGTATCCGAATTTTCGTATATAAATATATGTGAAGTCGAGGTAAAAGGTAACTGTTTTCTTTATTTGGTTAATGGATATACACAGAAATGTTATCTGCTATCAGCTATCACCCTTCTTTTCTCTTTATCTTTGTTTTTGTTTAAGTGTAACTGGCTGTAATTAGGCTTCAGGATAATATGAATCGAAAGCTATTTTTTCCTTTTTTCTTCAAAAACTTGAATTTACTAAAAATTAACATTAAATCACGATTCGAATGCTTTTTAAATTTAAGGTGTATTATTTTATTCAATAAATATACACTAATTCGTATTTAGTATTGGCTTGCATTCATATAGGATGGAAGAATGTGATGTTCATTTAAATCTAATTGAATCTTTGTAATTCTAAATACAGTACGTAAATTTCCACAAGCTGAAAATGCATTTAATATTACTTGAACTCAGATTATTGCACAATTCATGAGAAAAGCTTTCTTGATTGTCTATGTCTCATGACGTCATGGAACAATATATTAATTATCCCCAAAATTAAAACAATATTATTATCCCCAATTTTGGATATGGATTTTACTTTTAAAAATCTTTCTTCATACCAATCACCATTTCTGATACAACAGATACATTTCTTTGCTTGCCTGTTTGCTAAAGGCCCCGAAAACCCAAACACACCTGTTTTTCATATGATTCATCTACAGGGTACAGAGCCAGGTTTCAATAATGTTGACAAGATGATAAAGGATGTTACTCAATAAACTTCTATATAGACAACGGCATTATATGTGTTAGTTGCGTCAAACTCCCACTTTCCTTAAATTTTAAATTCAGATATTATTTAGTATTTTTAAACATGTACATTCCGTTAGCACACTCGTCTTTACAGCAAAACTCGGTTATAACATTTTTTGGTATATCCGTATAAAATCAAATTTACATAGCTGGGGATCAAAGATGCCTTCGCTATATCTGTGAATTCGCAATATCCGTTCTCGAACTGTAATTTTAATGTACTGTAATGTTTTACTGTAATTTTTAGGAATCGGGACAAGAAGTTAATGTGAAATATGATAATTTTTTTTGAATGAGTAATAATCTAGTGTTCTGAAATTTTATTCTAATTCTTTTGAACTAAAAACATGTCTTTCTTTATGAGAAGCCGTTTTCATCGTTGGCACGTTATTTGCTACATTCCTTGCAATATGAATCCACTCTGAACTTGCATTAGGTGCAACCACATCACATTTTGTTATTTTTTCCTCATTGTTTTACTTAAAGATCGGTTAGTAGTTCTTCTTTTGTTCCAATATTTGTAGGATGTGACCTGGGATTTTACGGGGAAAACTGCACGAGGTGTCCTAAGAACTGTTTAAATAACACGTGTCACTTTCAGATTGGAGAATGTTTTGAGTGTATCGAGGGATACACTGGACAGTATTGTGAAAAAGGTATCTGTGTATTAAGCTTTACTAGGTAGAAGTATTCTAATACCTCTTCACTTATATTTCTTTCAAGACTTTTTTCTCGTTTGTTCTTTTTTTTTTATTGAAACTATATATTGCAGGTGCAGAATTGTGAATTAGTTTTGTTTTTATTATGCTTGCCTCGGATAGCAACAAACAAGTATTTACAACCATGCTCTTGACTATAGCTTGTAGATATGAAAATGAATTAAACGGTATTGCTTAGAATGTTGACATATTTTTGCTTGAAGAATTCGACTTTGGATATGCATGCATTACATTACTTGATGAAAAAAAAATGAAATAAAGAAATGACAAAATAGCACTTGTCGTCTGTAACATTTATTTAATCCATTTTGGTCTACTTACAACGTTTTATCTGTTAGTAATGGTTATGTAAATACTCATTTAATGACGACTCCATATATCCCTAATGAACTCGAACTAGATTCCATATAATCTGCTACATCTATTTCATATTTCGACGTTTTACTGAAAAGAAATAAGAGTATTTCAACTTTTCAACTGAAAAGATGAACTATTTTAGAACGTTATTCAAAAGTAATGAATACTCATGTGAAGGAGAAATTCCATGAATTCGATGGTAGTTATAATTACCTTGTTAGAATTATACTCCTATACGTATTTTGCCAAAAGTTTTTTTTTTTTATCCAGTCTATATGCCTTTGTTTTCATGCTAATGTTATGAGAACATTTTATCTACCCTTTCAATACTTAGAGACCACGTCCGTTGCGATGGTCAAAAAAGGATGCTTACTTGTCCTAGGCATTCGTTCCCATATCTGGAATTTCCAGACGTCCGTTCCTGCCCTTTTCAAAGAGATGTTATGCAGTCAGAATTTCTATGTCTACTAAATCCCATTGGTAAACTTTTTTAAACAAAATAAAATGTCAGATTGCAGACAATTTCCGATGTGTAATTATTGTGGCAAACAGTGCGTGAACTGTTTATGGAGTGTATTGGGAAAACCTTTGCACCACATATTGACGTTACAATCTACAACGCTATTTAGTGTTATAAGATGTCACCCAAGATGATTATTTTTTTTTTAAATTAAGCAAAATTAATGTATGCCAACAGTTTAAAAACAATCATCACCAGTTGATTTTCTTGACTGATCAAGAAAGTATCGTGAATGAATCAATAACTTAATTTCGCGAGTTAAAGAATTTTAATTACTACAAGTTAAATTATTTTCTAAAGAAAATATAACTTCGAACAACACAAAATATAAATAAAAATTATCTTTTTTTAAACTTCTTAAAGAAAAACCATTGTCCTTGAAACGTTTTGAACATATACCCACAAATTTTCATTATATACGTCTTTTTTTTAAAATAGACTCATAGTTTATTTTATTATTTCTTTATTTGGATTAAAATATTCGATTTAAAAATTCCAAACGTGTAATTCTTTATTAAATCACAAATGTCAGTGCAGAGAGTTCATTTTAAATGTACTGTAGCGTTTAAAGAAGCATATTGACCCCATTTTTTAATTTAATTTTTAACTAAGCAATGTGTGTATAAGGTAAAGATATACTAGACAAAAAAGTTTTTAAGACTTTAAATATCAAGATATGATGACACTTCATGAATAAACAAAGAAACTGAATTAAATACGTTGGAAGAATATCTGCCGTTCTTCAATGCATTAATTTTCGTCATATATATTATTCAGAGTGCCAAGCTGGTAAATATGGACAAGGATGTTCTGTCTCATGTGGACAGTGTATCAGTAATAAACAGTGTAACCACGTGAATGGATCCTGCCCTGGAGATTGTTCTCCTGGATGGAGGGGAGATAAATGTGATCAAAGTAGGTTTATGATTTATGTATTAAACTTTCATATAGTAATGAATTTACTTTCTTTCGAAGTTGTATGCATGCATTATATTGTTTCAATGACAATATCATCATGATCATCTTAAATATGAGTTTAGGCGAAAGCAAAAAAGTAGGTTAAAAATTTCCAAAGCTAGGTGGTGCGAAAAAAAGAAACATGTCTACTGTATTAACTTTAAACTGCATTGACATTCATTTGCTCTAGTATTCTACAGATTCTCTCTTCATGCTTTACATATACTTGACTACATATTCATTCTCACGAATGCATTGATTGTAGATGCATTCATTTCCTTAGTGCATGTACATGTGCTCGTATGTAGTTTGTTCAACGTCCATTTCGGAAATGTTCACTCATAATGAATGGTCAACGCTTGCGATGGAGCGTTGCAAATCGTCCATATTTCAGCACTTGGGTTTTAGAGCAGTGGGCATTCTTTGTGCTTGCACTATCTGTGACACAGGACCTCAGTTTGTACTATTTCATTCAATGCCGGGGTCCCCTTCTCAGAACAGTCTGTTCGAACCAGCGATGTACGGATCGATTCTAAGCTCATGTTCCCTAAATTGATTTTAAGTTCCGTGAACTAGAGTCATCAAATTTAGATAGTTTATAATTAACAATTATCCAGCGATCCATGTCCCTCATTTTTTTCTCATATTTAATTTGTGGTACTCCTCATTCTTTGTAGAATGTCAGTATGGATACTTTGGTCAGAACTGTAATACTTCTTGCTACATTCCAAATTGTAAAAACAGTACCTCATGTGACGCTATAACAGGGGAGTGTTTGGATGGCTGTGTTAAGGGTTGGGCTGGGAGGACATGTAATGGTAGGTTAATTTCAATCTTTAATCTTGGAGAAAAAACCATAATGCTCTATTTCCTATAAAATAAATCAAACATTTTATTTGACAAATTTTCAGAATATTTTCTGATGTTTGAACATTTTCGTGCATAACTTAACGATTATTCATTTTGCCAAGACAGTAATGGGAACCTATTATATTGTCCTGTAACTCTATAGCATGCCGGTAATTGACACAAAATAATGATTTTTTTAAAAAAGATGTACATTTTAAACTTCTATTACAGTTTGTGCAGAGACGTATTATGGTCTATACTGTAACTTAACTTGCAACCCTCATTGTAATAATCTTCAATGTAACCAAACAAATGGTCATTGCCTAATGTGTCCTGAATCACGTGATGGACCGTTTTGTGAAACTGTTCTCATAACAACAACACTGACATTAGGTTCAAATTCTTACTTTGCTGAGTATTGATTCACTTACTTTTTATCCTAAGGCACCTTTTCCTGGCACATTTCCTTTGCAACTCAACATTTACTTTTTCTTTAATATATACATTTTTAAACAAATAATGTCTTAAGTACGTGTAATATGACACCGTAGAAAATAAAATCAATATTAGCACAAATGTAATGAAATATCAATACGACATGAAAATACAAATATTCACGCATATTTCTCTTATCACTACGTATTAATCAATTCTAGTTAATTCTAGCTTATCATGAAAAAATAACAAGAAAGAAACGTTTAATACTAAATATTTTGCATTTTCGTGCTTTCATAAATAGATACATGATTCTTTATGATTGTCCAAATTTTCTGTATATAGTCGATTTTATGAAAAAAAAATCCTTTAATAAATAAATGAGTTCTATCTTTTTTATCTGGAATGAATCTTAAAGAAACATATCAAAACTGCAAATGTTAAATACTGAAATTGGTTTTTAATGAGATGTGAACCTTCTTCGTGTATCATTGTAAGGATTTATTATTTCTGAATATAGAAAATACGTGTAAGTTTTATCCTCTTCAACGTACCATACCTTAGTTACTGCTAATGAAGAACACAAAAATAATAATAGGATATATTTTGGCTGTAAGGAGGATTCGGGTGATGGGATATCCCTTTCAGCCATTTATTTTATGTACTGTTCTTCTCCAGAATGTGACCAAGGTTTCTATGGACAAGAATGTAATATGACATGTAGTGAATTCTGCAGGGTTGGACTCTGTTATCCCACTTCCGGTCGATGTGATGGTTGTGTTGCTGGTAGATCAGGGGATTTCTGTGAAACTGAAGTGGTAGTGAATAATGCTGGTGCAGGTAAAATGTATATATTTCCTATGAATAGTCACTGAAGGGTAGTTAAACCTGAGCATTGATTTATTAACAGTTCGGTTTTAGAGTGCATGTGTACGTGTAAGGAATTTGTGTAAATATTTTGTATATTTGAATGAGAGGAAAAGAATAGACCGGAATCTTAGCAAAATTTATAAACCTTTAAACTAAATCGTGTCTTTATAGTTGTATCTGAGGAAGCGCCTTTCCTGATGATTGGTGTGGCGGTCGGGGCCCTGGTCCTGATATTATTAGTACTCTTTATCATCTGCCTGATTGTAAGACGGTAATATAACAAATGTATAGCATTTACATTTTTTTTATAAAATTTCATAGTTTTGATTTTTTTCATCAAATTTATGAAAAATATAAGTACAATTTTTATGATCTTCCACTTTTCAAATTTGTATGTCAATAAGAACAGGAAAAATGAATCAAAAGCATTTAAGAAGGAAGGAAAAAAATGCGCATTCACCCTTAGGTTTTATTATTTGTTAATGAAACCTTTCTTTATCGGCGAATCACGGGCTTTTACTACCACAATGACTAGTTTTACAATTCTTCTATATAACTCCTAGTATAATAGGATCTGTATTTAAATTTGTTTTAACTATTTGATTTATATATCCTAAGTAGCCTTCTTTTTAATTTTCATTTTCGTACATGTCTTAGCTAGTACACTACACGTTTACACACATTTTCTTTAAATTATAAATGTATTTTTTAAGGAAAAGAAGACTCGACACGAAGACAGAAGATGCTATTGGACTACAGGCACAGATCACCCCGACATCAGAAAGAAAAGTTAATTATTACTTAGATCAAATTGACCAGGATGGAAAAGGTACAACGCAAAAGACTCGTCACTTAAAGTTATCAGATATATTATCAAGGAAGTGAAATATAATTACTCATGATGGTTTACTTTCCTTTTTCTAAAATTGAAATATTGTAAAGGAAACATATCACTTGAATGTAACATTTCCGTAGAATATATCTTGACATTAACAGCAACTTCTAGTTTGTTAACCTTTTAGCATTTATAGTGAACAAAAGTGACAGTTTATCGTGTGTTTTACATGTAAGCAACATTTTACGAAGACAAAATATATTTTAAAAATATTTATCATCGGTTTAAGACAAGGCACACTTTGCAAATAACGACTACAAAACAAAAACGAATATTTATAAATACAAAAAAAAAATCAACATAAGTGTCTATTATAAGAATAAATCAAATTAAGATATATAACTCAAATCTAACCGTGACTAACAAGTGCCACAATGATTTCTATATCAGTGTAGTGATAAACAACAACGTAATCAAAATGATACTACTTTTTACTTTCATAAAGTGACTATAAAATATATCATATTTGATATATAAAGTTGCTTATCATTACTATCGATAAGAAATTATCCATTTATGCGACGTAAAATCATTGTTGAATCAATTCATTATATATTTACTGTTAAAAAATGTTCAAATAGTGTGTATTACTCATAAAAAAAGACATAAATATAGATACATGTACAATCATTTAATGCTATGTTTCAGGGGATCAGGCAAACGTTTATTACAATGTAAGTTACGTCGTAAACTCAGAGCAGCAAGAAGAATCGGAGCAAGAAGAAACCGAAAGCGAGATAGAAACAGGAGATGACCTACAAGAAATCGAGCTGATAAGTGAAAATTTAGGGGACATTCCCGTGAAAGAGCTGCACGATTACATATTAAGGAAGCATGAAAATACAGACGAAGGCTTTAAGGCTGAATTTAAAGTATGTTTTTATTGCTTTCTTTTATCTGTTCCAAGGATCGTCTCCTTTTATCTAAATGGGCGTTAACGATGCGTAAATAAAGTATTAAAATTAAATTTAATGTTGTTTGTAGTTCTTATGAAATTCTAATCCGGAATGAAGATCAAAAGATGCTTTTAAGTTATGTGCAATAAATTCATTTTTAAGTGAAGATTATGAAATAAAAAATATATTTGTGCTCGGGAATATTTTTTTAACTTGTCATATAAAAATAATTTGTCAAACAAGAGTAGGGAAATAATTTTAATCCCGGCACACTTATATTGTATAAATTAACAACAGAGAGGATTAATAACAGGACATCGTTTGAAGTTGTTTATGAAAAGAAGTTAATAAAAACGTGTAGAATTCAACACTGTAAAATGTTATCCATTAGTAGAAAATTTATCGTACATTCCATGGAAGTCACGCCCAGGAGGTCTAAATAAAACAGTGGTTTAATTGAACTATTTGCATATCCAATGTCTCAAAGCCATGAATTTAGACATTACTGATCTTAGATTAAGTTATCAACAAAAACCCATTGTTTTAAATATCTTTTTACGCAGAATAATTTTTTAAAGATGTGTTACGCATTTGATTTAGAAACATCTTAAAAATGACAATCGGAATCCTCATGTGTGGTTTATCATGTACTTTAGAACTCTATTATTCAGAAAGCGAAATCAGATATATTAATGTGAAAATGTTTTTATTTACCACTTGTTCTGTCCCTATCTCGTATTTATCAAAATATAGAATTTGCAGTAAACTTAAAATTATATAACATTTTCTTGTTTTATTAAAGGCTTTACCAGAGGGAGATATAAACCGTTGCAGTGTGGGAACATTGGAGAAAAATATTTTGAAAAATAGATTTAAAAACACACTACCTTGTATGTATTTGATGTATATCTTTTAACAGAAAAACATGTTAAGAAAAAGGATGAATATTTAGTTTAAAATACAATGTTTCCATTTTTTTTTTTCAAATACATAATTTAAAAGTGGACAAATAATAATTTAATTGAAGGGTATTGTCTTCAGAATCAAGGAAAACAGAAAATGAGCTTAGAAAAGAAAAAAACTTTTTGGACAAAAATTACTTTAAATGTCAATTGTTCAATTTATTTTTACATATATTGAAAAATACTTTTAACACATGCAGACGATCACTCAAGGGTAATTTTAACGGATCCCTATGGCGAAGATTACATCAACGCTAACTTCATTCCTGTAAGTTGAATATCTCAATTCTATATGTAATTAAATTTTCATATCTACATTTTTTTTCTACTTTTGATAAGTATCACTACAAACTATTTGACGCTAACTGTTACAAAGAAAACAAAGCCAACACAAGATTTAAAAAATGAGATATTTTTATCACATTGTATCATAAGACACCCTTTCTGATATAAGATACACGGCGCACATGTATATACTGTTATTTTTACTTATATTGCTTATAAATCAATTATAAATCCATTAAAACTGTTTTCCCTGTATACATCTACACGTATTTCTGAAAAGAAAACAAATTGCCGTAATGTTATTTATTAATTTTTTTAACTTATTATCATATTTTATCATATGTTCGCTTACCTGGTAGTAAAACTTGGGGGATACTCGTTCCTCAATGTTACCTGAAGGTTTCGGGGTTTCCGGGCTTGCTCTGTCTCTGAACTGTATTCATTTGTTTCTTTGGACTTGGAGCTTGAATATGCTCTGTTTTCTCTTTATTTAATGCTTAACAACATTAATTGTTTCTATAAGACTTAAATGCGACAATTTATTATGGTTTTCATATCTTTTATTTTTTTTAATGTGCTGAATTATATATAATATGTTTTTAGTCAACGATGACTGATGCAGATATATTTGATTTTTTGTAGAGTATGCTCAGAGAGAAAGAATACATAGCATGTCAAGGTAGAATTCAATTTAGTTTTAAAATAAACACTTTTATGAAAAATCTTCACTGAAATGTTCTGCAGTGCAAAAAATCTAGGATTTCGGTATTTCTATATATGAATTCATTCACGATTTTTCCTGTTGAATTTAATTGCTTTGTTTACAACAATTAAATAAAAATAAAATTCAAGTAAACATTTCTGTTTTTCAAGTATCTTTAAATAACAAGTCTTAATATTATTTTGTTAATCGTTTTGCATCAAATAAATAAAATATATTTTCCTCATCTTAAAATAATAAGTAATATTGAGGAATGATTTAAATTAAAAGGATATGGATATGATTATGTCTCATAATAAGGATTTGATTTAGCTATATATAGATAGTTTTCGATAGACCAGAAATTAGCGAGAATTATTTTCCGTTGGCCACCATACTGAAGGTCCAAATGCTTGCATTCCTTCATTGTTCAACCAGTTTAAAATTTTTACATTTCCTATTTAAATTGGAAATCATTATTTTTATGAAGTATATAAATTTTTGGAAGCCTCCTTTACCTAAAAAAATATATCTATGAAAAATTTTCCACCAAATATATCTGCTACAACTTCTTAAACATGGTAAGACAAAAGAGGGAAAATCACCGAGTCGACCTTTCATATGGCGACCAAAGGGAAGTAACTTTCGCTAAATTCAGGCATATCGAAACTATCGATATACATGATTTGTAGGTCCAAAAGCAACTACAGTTAAGGATCTATGGCGTATGATCTGGCATGAGAAGGTGACCACCGTTGTAATGCTTACCGGCATCATTGAGGGACAAAAGGTATTAAATTAAAATTAATCATTATAAACTGCTTAAGTTTTAGATTGACAATATTTATCTTGGTTTTTTTAGGAGACCAGGGGCCAGTTTCACCAAAATACTTCCGACTTTAGTCCAAAATTCATTTTTACATAACTTCAAATTAACATATATTGTAAATAATTTTATTATTTTTAAAGAATGTAGTAAGATATTTTTAGAATAGCAATTTTAAAACTGAATGATTATTTTGCATTTTTTTTACAATCAACAGAGGTTTTTGGTCTTAGTTGTAAATTCTTTTGTAAAACGGGCCCAAGGTTTCCAAAATTCTATAGGAATTTTATTGGCTGCTCAATGATACGATACATGTATATCCTGTTGAGTTTGAATAAAACTTTAACTGGTCTGACACAACTCTTTCATATTCATCTATTTTAATTCAATGTAAATGGTAATCTAACAATCGAATTTTATTATACAGTTGAAGTATATCATTAAGGGAGTTAACAAGATTTCAGTTTCACAAGACCAGGACTATTTCCCGAGGCATGGAACTTGAGTCTTGCTAACTCCCTCAATGATATACTTTTTAACTGTTTTATTATACGGATAAAAATACAGGGTTACGAATGGCGGGGAATTATCTTCAAAATTAACGCACGCGGAATTAAGTCCATTAAAATATTAGACTTATACAAAAGAAAAATCTAGAAGATTACGGAGAACCGGGGAATTAGCTTCCGAATCTGGGATTAGCTCATTTAACTTACCCACAGGTAATTAATCCATTCACTCATATATGTAGGGAATCATTCGAATTTTACTGCATTTCCTTTATTTAGAAAAAAATCAGTAGAGGTATAACATAAAGCAATGAATTTAACTTTTTATCTCCAACTTTCCCTGTGAAGCAATATTACTTTATGAACTCCATACGCCGTTTACATTTGTTAGTTATTTCAATACATCTGAACATGTTTTCCGTACAAACATTTTAAAGGGGATGGTTTATTGACAAACAGAGAGATGAAACGAGAAGATCAGCAGTCTCGTTTTAAGTCACTATTTCTCGGTAGATACAAAGATCTTTTCGTATAATAAAATCTATCTCTGAGTCATTAAATCCTGAGGGAAGTTTTTCATACAGATTGTTAAGCCATTTTTACACCATTTTCCAATTATTCCCCGGTAATCACATGGAGCAGACGGCGGGTGTATTTCGTTAATAACTTTCTATGTTTTAGAGGTTCAGTTGTGTAAAATTAAATTGCATTTTTATATCTATATTCATTAATAACTTTCTAGTTCAGTTGTTTAAAATTTTATATCTTTTGATTTGACATTCTATAATGCAGAGGGAAAAAAGTTATTTTTTCGTTGTAAAACATGAAGATACACTAAAAAGTAAATGACAAAGTGGTTTTAATTTTATACACAATTGTTATAGAGAAAATGTGAGCAGTATTGGCCAAACCAAGGAAGAACAATCATCTATGGCAAATTAGCTGTTACCAACAAGCACGAGACGGTGTATGCATGTTATACAGTGAGAAATCTAGAAGTTCGGAATACTCAGGTATATAAGAAATATATCGAATAATGAATATTCAAATGTTCAAGGAGGATAAAAATTTATGTACATTCTTGTTAATTGTTTCACTAAAATCGTTTTTGTTCCATTTTGCTAAGAAATTACAACATGACATAGTGAAGTTAAACATTTTTTTTATTTTCATATCCCCTAACGTTTATGAAAGGAATGATCTTATCAAAAACATTTGTACACAAACTCATGCAATGGATATTGATATCTATTCTTTCCTGCATCATTTTTAAAAATACGTGTTCTTCACATTCTAAGGACAAAAATGATGTACCTCGAACTATGACCCACTTTCACTTTACTGGTTGGCCAGATCATGGCGTTCCGTCGACGTCACAGCTACTTTCATTTTACTTCAAAGTAAGAGAGCAGATGTCAAGTGCGAAACAGAAAAGACCTATTATAGTCCACTGCAGGTATCATTTAAATAGTTTCAATTATTCTACAAGCAAATTCATGTCAGGAATATCACTATGATTAAAAAATTCAATAATTATACTTTCCATTGCCAACACACGCCACTTTTTTCAGTACTTTGATTTTTTTTTTTTTTTTTTTGTTTTTTCTTTTTTTTTGTTTTGTTTTGTTTTTTGCTATTGTTAGCTGATGTAGAGGTACTTTCCAGTAATTTTACTTTGGTTTTATAGTGCCGGCGTCGGGAGAACGGGCACATTTATTGCTATAGATGCCCTGGTACAGTATGGGTTGAAGACCGGAAGTGTAAACGTCACTAAATACGTCAGCATTATGAGAAAAGAGAGAATGCATATGATCCAAACATCGGTATTTTTAATTGTTTGTAGCATATTCGTAAATATATGTCTGGAATAAAAAGAAACATATTTACAGCAACACTTGATAAAAATTAGGAAATGAGGCTGAGAAGTAGGCGTCATGACATCTACTTACAGCTAAATTTTTATCTAAAAATTCATTCTAAAAAAATATTTTAATGATTAGACCTCGTCGCAATTTTGCAAATCATTTTCGATTCTAATTAGATTTTTGTACATATATTGCTATAAGATAATAAAACTCCTTTGATATATATATTGTACATTAAGTTTCTGAATTATAAACTCGATTTTCTCAAATTACAGGGCCAATACATCACTGTTTACAAGTGTTTAGATGAATATTTCAACTTTCCACGCCACGTGGTCTCACGTGACAAGTTGACCAATCACACTGCAGATAAAGATGGACTGCACAAGGAATATACAGTAAATAAACAATAATTCACAAACAATAGTGTAAAGTTATTTGAATGTTGTATTTATATAAGCAAGTTGCATTACCAGATCTTTAAATGCTATATTTCATTTTGTACTCTATCAGGAGTTCGCCAATTACATCAGACAACAAAGGCAGTATGAAGCTATGACCGCTGTAGAGGGTAAGATCTTACATATTTAGGTTCAGTTTTCACAACCTCTACAAAACTGTTCACAGAATAACATATATACCTATCACGATACGATTTTGAGAACCATTGATCTACAATAATTTTCACAGGATGGCCGATTCACTATTGTTTTAACTTTGTTAGTATTATTTGATTTTGCAGAAGCAGAGACAAAGACTAACCAACCATTGGTTGTAGGAGAATATCCTGTAAGTACCAAAAGCTTAACCTTCATCGGTCGCCAGTGGATGTTCAATCCTCTATGGCAGCTGATCCCACCTCTGATATTTTAGTTTGCTCTGCTCAAAATTTGTTTTGTTAAATAGACTTATGAGTTTAAATACTGTTCGTTATCATCATTTTCTGGTACAGAATTAAATATGCTCTTCAATTAAATAAAAGACGTTTGAAAAGTGACTGTATTCCAGAGATTTGTCATTCAGATATTTATTTATGAAGGATAACTAGAAGTATTCAAGTAGCTGTAATATCCATTAGACAATACAAAGTTTAAGCAGAAAACTAGGGCATTAGAGGTGGAAGGTGGAATCTATTTGTTACGCTTTGGGGTACACATCCCTCTCCACAACTCTTCCTATACAACTGAATGAAATTTAATGAGACTTTCACAAAATCTTTGTTACACTGTGCCATTGTGCATATCCTATTTTACTTTTTGATAGAAGTTATATTTCGAGTTTCCCATAGCAAAACATTGACACTGGAATTGTTTCTTTTAAATTGAAGGGTATCCATGTTTTATCCACATATCCTCCTATACCAGTGAATAAAAATTAATTGTAATTTCACAGAGTCTTTATGTTAATGCCATTATAAACCTCTCCTTCTACGCTTTGATCAGACCCTCATTTTTGGTCACCAGAGGGAAACATGGACCTTGCTGTTATAACCTTATGCAAAATCTGGGGGATTGTCATTTAGCGAGCTCATTGCTCACAGTACCTATATTAAATTTTATGACATCCCAATTTATTAATAATGGATTAACAATAAGCAATAAAAAGTCAAACAGCATTATTTTTTTTTCCTAATGACTTTTTTTAATGAATGTATTGGATTTTCTGAGTGGTCTTGTTAGATTCTTTATCTTTTGTTTTTAGTCTATGTGGCTGGAAGATGGAATAATGGTGTGTCGCTATCCAAAGGCGAAAGAGGTCTCAGAGTTAATGGCGATAATAATGGATTGTTCACCATCTGTTATTATGACCTTAGATTCTCTTGATGAGCAGCTCACAGTATGTACACAAAAATGATCTACAATTTCATTTAACATAATATATACCTTTATTCTTTTAATTCTTCAATAAAATGCCAATAGAATGGAAAATAGAGTTCCATGGAGAATAAATCAAAATACCAATTTTAATTTACAAACCATACAAAACATTATTTTGATTTATGTTATGCAGTTGCTACATATTTTTGTGTACACAATAAACAGCAATGAATTTCAAATGTTTAATATTTCTATTGTTTAATTCTTCAGACAAAGCAGTGGATTCCAGAGGACCATGATTTGGTCATCGGTAGATATGTTGTAAAGAAGACGAAGAGTAGAGTGGTCAGCCTATGTAGAAGAATATCTACAACAAGGATTACTATTCAGGTGGAGATAATAAAGCAGTACCGAATTAAACAAATTACAAAGCTCACACCTGTAGATCTCTCTACTCTGCAGATACATATCATTTACTTTCGTACTTACAATTACCAGAGCGAAGGCTGATAGTTGTGGAAACGATTATGATTTATTAGCATGCTATGCTTAATTGTTCATTAAGTTTGGATTTTTTTATTTTATCTCGAAGCATGGGGATGATGAAGAAATTGATGTCAGAACTGTACAGGCTATGCCTTCAGACGATTCCGTGTATTCCAACACCACACAGCTTTCTGACATCATTGATGCCGTAACAAGCATGACACTGGAAAGAGAAAAGCCGATTATCATAATGCACAAGTTCGTTTCAGTTTTTTAACTTATATTTTTAACATTGTGCAGTAAAATGTTACATTTACTAGGACATAAATTATATGGTTTTCATATGAAAGTGCATTTTTAAAATGCAACGTAGGTGCGACGTAGAAAATATCTTCAATGTATCTGCTCTGTGAAGACGTATTTTATTAATTAAGAATATATTTTAACAGAATATCAAACAGTTGTATTTTCTCCGAGTTCATTGGCAAAGGCCTAAATATGGGGTACTTGCTTATTATTTTTTTTCAATAATCAGATTCAGATTCATTCTTTTGCAATGACAAACATTGTCCATAGTGTCTCCGAAGCAATGCAAAGTGAATAAAGCATTTGGAGACAGTTAAGCATAGCAGTGAAAGAAATTTCAATGAGAAAATGAAAGAAGATAATCAATGCTACCCTAATTAAAAAGTCCCTTTTAATCAATACTAATCAGGAACAAAGCAAATACAGAACCTTTGAAACAACAAAGTTGGCCCAGGTACCATAATAAAGGAGTAACATACCCTGTCTCCCGATCACACCTGCTATTTACTACTTGTCTTAATACTGTAAGCGTTGTCATTTGAGTGTTAGAATATATCATGCATATCGTTTCTTTCTAGAGATAACAACACCGAGGTTCTGATGGCAGCAATCGTGTTAAATTCCCTGCATCAACTGATGTATGAAGGGGAGACAGACATGTGTTTCATGGCCAGATATCTGCAGGCGAACCAGCTTTCTGCTATCCTTAGTTATGTAAGTAAAATAAATCGTTAATTTCTATTTCTAACACAGGTTCTTAAAGACATTGAGCAAATCATTTAATGTATACTTTGATATGAATAATTTATCTTTTATTTATTACAAGATATTACGAAACATTCTACCCTAAGAAAGAGAACCTTTTTTTAATTTAGACTTTTTGGAAAGTATAGTGAACCTGCATACGTCAAATAATATAACATATAAACAAAAATCATATGTTCGAAGAGATAAAGTATAAAAAAAGCTAGGTTAAAAAAAAAATTATAAAATATCAAAATCAGAAGTTTTAAATAAATATATATCTTCCTTTGAATTTTTGTTGTACACCAACAAAAGGGAGTTGAACAACATCATTTGACATTTGTTAAAATGAATTTAATCCACCTATTTAGGAACAATTTGAGGAGTGTTACAAACTTCTGTTCGTTTCAGATTTTCAACAAAAGAGATCATAGTGGAGAAAACCGAAAGACAAGAAGATCTTTACGCAAACTGAAAAGATTGAATGTTTTGCTGCACAGTTTGCCAAATTAACAGGACCCATTTGCATCTTAAGTTTATGTATTAAATAACGTATATTTTTGTTTTATGTTGCTCTAGCAATTGACAACTTCAGCCTTTAAAATGAAAATTAATATTAACATTAAAACTACAAAAATAATATTTACATTTAAACTACAAAAGGTCAAGATATAGTACATAATAGATGCCTAGTGATTTATCAAATAGGAGAAAACAGTTTTTTTTTTCAATAACACTTTGCAAATATGACTTGGTAAAATAAAGTGTTTCCGGACATTATGTTTGGATATATTATTACTGGAAAATATGTTTTAAACAGTAATTTTCAATGAAAAACAAAGTCAGATATAAATTTTAATGTCTTTGTTTTCAATCTCAGTCAATAAAAATATAGCAATATATTGCAGTTTCTCGGAAAACGGTTTTCTATTTTTTCTATATATGATTTATATTTGAATATAATGAAAATGCATCATTCCTACAAAGTTTCTACACGGATGTAAAGTACCAAAAAATAAGCTTAAATCAATGCTAAAGTCATAAAGGATCTAGCATTAAAAAGACTCATTAACTAGATCTTGACCTTGGGAAAAGGGCACGAAGTCTTGTTTGGGGTTGCACTTCATCAGAGAACGTACTTTCTTCTCTTTGAAATATTCACGATGGAATTTTTCTAGCGTTCAATCTTGTTCCGCATATCCATCAATGTCTTTTTACTGTAGAATTATTTTTCTTATAATAACCTTTCGAATAAATGTGCAATAGTTACATTATCTAATGTTATATATTAATAGGACTTAACATTGAGTGGAAGTTTACAAGAAACTGTTGACTTCGAAAGTTTTATAATGGAAATAATTGTCGTCTTAATATAGATAAGCTTATGATTTTGATATGTATCATGTATTATGGTGCTCGATTAGTTTATTTAACTACAGGAAATTTGTATTTTTTTAATAAGTTGGGTAATGATACATTGATTACTCAATGATTATTGTATCCTATGCTATATTATGTGGGTGGTTTTGTCAACATTTTTAACCATTTATAAGGATAACGGTGTCATATTCATTATCATATCGAATATTTAACTTTTTTTAAATAAAACATATAACTCGAAATGTTTTTTTTTTTACTTTTAATATTTCAAACGAAACAACGGTGCATAACTGCATAATGATTCTCCTTTTTCGTTGCTAAGTAAATTTAATTTATTTCTTTGTATACATTTAACCTTGGGTTTGAATTTTAAAGGAATTTTTTTTATGATTACATGTATATTTTGAAAAACGCTTCTTTCGCATAAACCAGGCTATAGTGAGGAATACTACTCTCAGCAGTTTGATTGCAAAAAACCATGTTAATGTAAAATCAATCAGATAATGCTTTGTGTATAATAATAAAAAGAAGTATAATAATATGATTTATTCAATTACAAAATGTGGTATGAGTTGACAAAATCGAAAAAAAAAATAGCGTCGTAAAAAGGTACTAACAACAAAAAAAGACGAAATAAGAACATATAAAATTTATACATTGTATATATATCAGATACCTTATTTCTTATACCGAAATATTAATAAAAACGTAAATTGAAATATTCCTAATGCACCAAAACAGCTCAAATTATTTACTTATTGTTTTTATCTTTTAAAATTGTTACGGAAATATTACGTCCTAATAAGTCAATCGTTTAATCAGATCCCAAATCCATAAAAATGAAAACTCTGTGTTTCGAACAGAGATGAAAATTGAATGACAATCAATATTTTGTCGGTGAAGCTTGTATCATTATGTTAATTGTTTTATTTATATAACGAATACAGAGACTATTTTTACTGAATATGATAATAGAAATTATGTATCAGAACATATTTTTATATATATAAATCAGATACCTTTTTTCTTATACCCAAATATTTATAAAAACGTGAATTGAAGTATTCCTCAATGCGCCAAAACAACTCAAATTATCTATTTATTGTTCTTAACTTTTGACATTGTAACAGAAATATTACGTCTTAGTAAGTCAATCGTTTAATCACATCCCAAATCCATAAAAATGAAAACTCTGTGTCTCAAACAGAGATGAAAATTGAATGACAGTCAAAATTTCTTTTCGGTGAAGCTTTTATCATTATGTTGATTGTTTACTTATATAACGAATACAGAGACTTTTCATTACGGAATAAAACAATAGAAGTTATGTAATACTATCAGATTTTTTTATATTAATTACTTTTACTGAAAATTACATGTCTTGTATAAGTACAGATCAATTTTTTTTAATTTCTTTAAAAAATGGACTTTTTTTATCAGTTGTCAAACACAGCTTAGCATTTCACACATACAGACTGACTTATAAAGTAAAAAAAATGTTAAATCAGTGAAAACATACAATGACATTATCATCAATGCAATATCGTCTAAAATGCTTTTTTTACAAAAACATTTCTGTACAGAAGTAATACGAATAATAAAATGTTTTCTTTGTTTGTTATTTTTAAATTATCCAAGCTAAAGCTGATATTATTGCAGACCAAAAAATTTATTTTTTCTGATAAAGTTGGAACGTTGATTCCAATTCAAAAACATGAAAGAACGCATTTAACTATTTATACGTTGTACTTGTTTAGAAAAGTTATATCATGACACTTTTCGTAGGGACTTTTCTTCTTCTTTTTGCTCCATTCTATTTGGTGAATCATGATGACCAGGTAGAAAATCGACCTCTGTTGATTCACCTAATGGCGCTGTCATGGGTACAAAACTCGCACCTTCTTCATTTAAACTTGTTCGTCGCAGACTGTCCATTATGTCGTAATCCCGTAGAAATTCTTTGTTGTTTGCATATTCATAACATCTTCTTGCCCTAATGGCCTTTTCCGTATTTACATAATTATGATTGACCACTGCTTGTTTCATGTTTTCTGTATTTTCATAGTCTATGTTAATGAGTTCATGATGTGGCTTTTCATAGTCCTTTCCTTTAGCTTTATGGAAACAGCTTGAAAAAAATGTAAAACTTAATGATATTTAAGAAAATATATATTAATTAAAAATTAAACTTAATTTATGTAACATAAAGGATTATAACAATCTTTTTTGTAATATTGTAATTTCAATGTTTATTGGACTATTTATACGAGTGTTACCAAGAGAATGTTTTGTCAATATGTTTTTCAATATTCAAAAGGTACTCTCAGCTAGGCAAAATATGTCTAATATATTCAGGTAATATACTGAATTGACGAAGGATTTTCCTGTTATTTCCCGATCATTACAAGGAGCACATAGCGGGTGTAACAGGTTGGCATGGGAACACTCCCTCCTCCATGGCACCTGATTCCACATCTGATGTTTTGGAGGTCCGTGTTTGCTTTTCTCCTATTTTGTATTGTTTTATGGAGTTTGATATTGAAAACTGTTCGTCATCTCCGTATCCTTCATTTACACAAAATCGAAACTATTTATATGTATAGATCAAATTTCAAAAAAAAAAGTTTAAAGACTTCACAAATTGGAAAAAAAAAACTAAACAAAAGTGCCTTTGACGTTATCTGACTAGGGAAAAAATATCTTTTTATATGTAACGCTTCTATTTGCCAGTGCTCGACCTTACAGCAATAAAAAATCTAGAGATGGCTTAACTAAAAAAATTTCTATTTGCTAGTGGGCTCAGGACCTTCCCCCTTCTCCGTTTTAAGGGCTTAAATGACATTTGGTAAAGATTTTCGTGCAAAATATCCTAAAATGTTTATTGTTTTAAGACTAATTGTTTTCTAAAATAAAAACAGCGAGGATTTCTACGAGAGTTCATTCTTTGTACATACTGGATGAAGATTTAAAAGGTATTTCACTACTCACATTTCCCAATTTATGCCACCCCGTCGTTTTATGATAAATACCACTGTAATGGTGATCACAAGCAAAAGAATAATGAACACCGTTACTCCAGCAATCATATCAGCATTGTTTTCTTCTTCTGTATAAATTTCAACTGCAGAAAAAATATGTTTAAAGCCAACCAAAAAGTTTGTTGAAAGAAATCGGAATTTTATTTTCTCATTTATTTCATCGACAGAGCAGTAAGCAAAATTTATTCATCTGTTTTGGAAAATGATTGCAAAAAAGTAAAAAGTTTAATTGTTACAAATCCGACCTGGAAAGAGATAGAGAGAGAGAGAGAGAGAAAGACAGGAAGAAAGAAAAATGGGGTACACCAGTAAAAGATTGAGTTGACTGAACCTGATTTACATGGATAATTGACACATTAATACTTAACTTTGCATTACAGAGCACGATCTGTCTTTTCTTATTTATGTGGGAATGTTCGAAAGATATCAATCTTTAAAGGATGCTGATAGATAAGTTGATTTGCAGGAATCCTAGCAACCTTGATTGACCTCAACAAAGCACAATTATATAATCGTAACATCTGGCTAATCACGTTTTATACAAATTGTTGGATTCTCGTTCTAAAAATGAGTTTGACGACGGGAAGTGCCATATAGCTGATAAACACATAGGCCAAAATGTAAGGGCAAGTGTCACGAACAAAAGGGGATGCTTGCACCCCCTAGGCACCTTATGCCATGTCTGCAGTGTCAGAAGGTCCTTGTTTATGTCCTGTTGACAAAAAGGTATTCTGTCGGAATTCTTTTACCCACGCTTGAAAAGTGGGAGGGTATATATAAAAAACATGGTTACTGTCTTGAAATATAAGCGATATTTGGGCGAGGGTAAGAAACCTGAAAGAGGGCGAGGCTTGCCGAGACCTCGTACGTTTTCGACCCGAGCCCAAATATCGCTTATACTGCAAGACAGTTACATGTATCATGTTTTTTGTTTATCCTGCAACAAAATTTTACATTTGAACGTCCAAAACAAGTTATTTTCGACAGATTTAGGCACATCTCTGCAGTTGAAACTATGACGCCATGGCGTAAACATTGCAATATACATGACGTCACAATGCTTTTAGAACGTCGGAACACATGCACGAGGCTTTATTAGGGCAGTGACCGGATAAAGCTTTGGTTTATTAGGTTACTTTTATTAGGTCAATGCAAGGGGTAGTTGCAGGATAAAATGATCGGGATGTCCGTCCGTCTGTCTGAATGTCTGTACGTTAGTTTGTTACACTTTGGGGTACCCATCTTCTATTCACAACTCCTCTCATACCACTGAATGAAATTAAATGATATTTTCACATAATCTTTGCTACATAGTGCCATTGTGTAGCTCCTATTTCTACTTTCTGATCGGACAAGTAACTCGAATTTTAACTTAACAAACATAAACACGGCCATCCTTTCTATATTAT
Source organism: Saccostrea cuccullata (assembly GCF_032062105.1). Lineage (NCBI taxonomy): Eukaryota > Metazoa > Mollusca > Bivalvia > Ostreida > Ostreidae > Saccostrea > Saccostrea cuccullata. The sequence continues at coordinate 222,745 of NW_026927101.1, read as the reverse complement.
TGAAGGCTAGCCATCTCTTATCTGCAACTCCAACTATACCGTTAAATCAAATTTAATGATACATTCACATATTCTTTATAGCATATTGTCATTGTGCATTATCTAACATGCATTTTGATCTCACACTTATGGCTGATCTTCCAAAGCAAAAGATTGGAGAATGGGTATTAGTTGAAGAGATCAGTGCTCACAGTATCTCTAGATTAGATCGAAAACGGTTCGTTGTCTCCCATTTTACATCTTGTAATCATCAGTAAGTAATGGTTGTTTTATGTATTAAAAGTGATGTATGATAAAATAATGTTAAATTTTCATTTCACAATATATTTTGCGGAACTGAATATTTTTAAAATATCTGCCTAAGGAATGCTTTATATATATTTTAATAGTTTTTTAATGCTGACTACTTCTTAAAAATTGAAAAATGTTAAGCTTATTTTTTGTCCTTTCAATGGGGTTTAACTTTAGGTTTTTATTTTTTGTAAGATTAGACTATTTTGTGCTTTTTTATTTTGACAGCATCAATTTAGAAAAATATGAATATTTATTAGCACAGAACAGTATCTCACCCCTTGTTCTCCGACAAAATATCCAACGTACAAATATATATACTCATTACTCTTATTGACTTTGAGTACATTGTACATTTGAAATAAAGCCATTCATTAATAATGTATCATGCATAGGTGAATAAAAACAGACTACATGTATCTTTGCTCTATATATACTAGATAATAACCTTCAAGTGATGCAGTCGTGCCCTCCACAAAAGAGACAACATTAGTCTGTGTAGTTAGATTGTTGTCCCTGCTTGTGTTGTTCGTGATAGATATGGAATCATTTCCCGTTTCTAAGTCGCTTTCTGTGATGTTTTGCATATACATGCTCGTGTCGGTTGTATTTCTATCAATAATCTGGATGGGTGTAGTAGAAGTGTTTGTTTCCTCATAATTTAGATCCGACCTGAACAAGAAAAAAAATATGCGTTTATATATTTTGTAATAATTAAACAGCAAAGTTACTCGAAGGACTAAAATACAACGTCAAAATTCTCCCAGAATATTTGTTACAAACTTATTTTTATAAACAAATATTTATTCTCGAGCGTAAAATATCTGCGAGTTTCGGGACTTCCTTTTACATGCTAGTACTACTAGTCGTGAATCAAATGTTAACTTATGTATCAGTAAAGAATGTTGCCTAAATCGCGAAAATCAATAGTTGCAAATGTATTCCAAACAGTCGAATCGCAAAAAATAATTATCACGAATGCTAGTTTGTTTACAGTAGGCTATTAGTAAGAATTTCATTTTGATGGGATATTTATTTATATATTTGAATATGCTTTAAGGATCAGAAGGGAAAAAAAGATATAATTTGAGGGGCATTTACACGATTTTTGGCAATTTTTCTACAATGTTGACTTTGTAAAATTGTAATTTTAATGGTGTTTCTTTTTATTTGAAATATGTTTCTTAAACATAAAAATCGTTAGCTGCAGAACTGTAGCTCTCCGATTTTTTTTTTTTTTTTTGACAGACAAGAGAGCTACAGTGCCACCCATTGAAAAAACTGTATATTTTTTGCGCACAAAAAGTGCGCTGTTTCTTGATTTATTTCACCTTTCTTAAACACCTGTCATCTCAAAATTTTTTCTAACCGTGTATTCCTAACGTATTCTTTCACTGTTCTTACAAGAAAACATTCCTTATAATTGTTGTCAATAGAGCTCCTGGCCCTGAAATTGAGATCATCGAAAATTTCGTCTATATGTACTGCCATTTTGGATTGCAAGATAATTCGGTCCAACATTCTTCGTGCAGTTGTCAAGAACGATAGTACTTTATAGAGGAGATGGGAATTTTTGGAAATCTATCTTTTTTGCCATTTAGGTAAGAATATGAAAGAATTAATCCAGAACTAAGCGCAACTTTCTGTGCGCAATAAATATACAGTTTTTAAAATGGGTGGCACTGTAGCTCTCCGGTCTGTCATATGTTTTCGGAGAGCTACAGTTCTGCAGCTAAAAAATCGTTGGATGAATGTATACCATTTAGTGACGATTGACTGATAGTCTACTTAGATGTTACTGAACGGCAGTTCTCTGCCCTTCAGGGACTTTTCTAGACCACTCTGTGACAATTCAATTAACTGAATAGTGTATGCGGGGTTTTTTTTCTGGCAAAAATTTCTTATTCAATGAATAAACTGTTCTTAAATCCATTGAAAGAATACAACCTAATATTTTACTTCCACAAGTATTGTCACATCTAACTTAAAACTACATATGAAATTAAAACCAAAAGAATTCATCATGCAAAAATTCAAAAGTTTGAATAAAAAAATTAAAAGAAACTAATATTTAAAAGACTTCCATACGGTGTTGTGTTCTCGTATTGTTGCATTGTTTCATCAGAACTGTTTTCATTAAAGTCCCTCTGAGATTTGGTTGATGTGTTATCCAATACTGTTGTCTTAACTGTCACACCTGTGCCTTCAACTAAAACTATAAGTAGATAAATTTAAAACCTAGACACATATCAATTTTATAGCATTCAATTAGTCAAAAAAGTCACGTTATTATACGTTTAGAGTTTGCCTTAAACTTTGATTATAAACTTGCATAAATTTTCTCAAAATATTCAATTATGAAAATATATTACATAAGGCATTTACATTCACCCCCAAAAAATTATATGTCAACTAAACCGTAATGTTGTAAATTTGTATTTACCATATTATAAACGTTAAAGAACATGATATGAAAATCACATCTCTGTAACAAAAGTCATTTTAAGAGTTTAGATACATGTAAGATTGTGAATTGTACTCTATATGTTTTAACTAGGTTGTTCTTATCTATTTTACCGCTTATTGACACTGATTTTTGCTGTTTTGCGGACGTTTTATTCTGAAGTTCACAGGTAAATAATCCTTCATCTTCTTCTGTCAAACCTGTAAATGAAAATCACAAAAAAGATAACATTTTCCTGAGATTTTTTAACGTGTTTCAAACAATTTAATATACTCAAAAGCTCAAAAGAAGTATTTTTAATAAAATTTCAGTAAACAAGTTCTGAACAAATTTTGATAACATTTTCGTCATGCAAAAACGCATGTATCTGGAAAATATATCAGATTTGGTTTGATTTTTTTTTTGGAGGGGGGCACCTTTGTCTTGCTCATCATAACTATGTACTTAGTTAATTTAATACCCAGGAGCAGAGGAGAAGATTTCTGAAGAATTAATGCATTCTCACTATATAATAAATAGAGCCCCGCCCTAACACCAGAACCCCTGACCCTGTGGCCATAAAATTCACAATTTTGGAAGAGGCACTCTTGCTCATCATAACTATGTACTTAGTTAGTTTATTTAATATCGAGAAGAAGAGAAGAAGATTTTCAAAGAAATATTGCATTTTCACTATATAATCTATATAGCCCCGCCCTAGCACTAAAATTCCTGACCCTGAATTTCACAATTTTGGTAGAGGACTCAATGCTCATTACAATCATGCTAACAGTTTGCCTGCTTGATGTCAGGAATGAAAAAAGACGATTTTTAAAAGTTTCATAAATTTTAGTGGTTTTGGTCATACCTCTCAGGCCCCAGGAGGGCAGGGACCATGAAATTCACAACTTTTGTTTCTCTTCACACATAGATATTGTACACAAAATTTGGTTGAAATTTGTTCAGTGGTTTCAGAGAAGAAGCTGAAAATGTTCAAATGTTAACAAACGACACAAGAGACACACGACGGACGACGAACGACAAAAACGGATAGTAATAGGTCTCCTGAGTGACTCAGGTGACCAAAAAATGAATGCCTGGATTGGTATATTTTTGCCCTTATTTCATTGCACTTCATGCAAATAATAAATGTCTAGAAAATAAAGAAATCTTGTACCTTCTTTGATGTTCAAAAGTTTGCCCTACTGAAAAAATTCTTTATTAATCTTTAAAATTATTTTTTGCTTCAAATTCCATTTTTGTGCAAATTCAACATAAAAAAATAATAAAAAATTCGATTACGCGTTGCAAAATTTTTCATTTTACTCATTTAAACATGATCCAACTTGTTTTGTTCAAATTTTTTGACAAAAGTTTGTTTGTATCATCTGTTCTTAAACGAACTTAATCATTTGTCAGGAAGTACTGATTTTTGACATTATATTGAATCAAAATTTACTACAGATTATCTTTCCGAGAAAAAACACTTTGGAAATGAAACATCTGTGAGAAACATACTTAATATTAACAATCTGATTGGATCAAACTAAAAATCAAACATCTATGTTAACCACAAGGAAGTGCAGACTGAATAATGACATTCTCATGATTAAAATCAATATGAATTTAAAACTGAAAACGGAAGGTGAAGAAAACAAGTAATGATTGATTTCTGGTCTGTAGATTGTATTGTTTTGTGGATTTTTATATTGAATACTCTCGACAGCCTTCATTAAAGATACTACAAAAGATACAAATCTGTAATCAGGGCATAAAATACGCATTTCTAGAAATTCTAGAGGTGGAATTAGATGTCTAGAAGGACAAAACATTCTCTGTTGAACGGACACGTTTGCCGTTAACCCTACCCGTATGCGTACGGATTTCAAACCACGTTTAAAAACCAAGACCTTAAAATGAAGATAGAACAAGTCAGACAATATACAATTCAATGTTAGATCATACAAGTATTTGCTTGCAAGATTATAAATGACCATAGATTTACGGGAAATGACTTAATGGGAGTCTGTTGAAAGTATTTTACCGTAACTTAAATTATAACTATAGCCTCCCTCGATTTTAAAATTGATTGTACTCAGAAGATGCTAGCGCGCTCTTGAATATAAAATATGAAAAAAAAGTAGTAATTAAGCTAAAAATATCATTAAAAATACTAATCGGTGGGTGGCACAGCAAACATGCCGTTATATTACAGATGGGGATATTTACAATGCAGGAGTAAGTGTCTCCTTTCATTTGGCTATACATAATGTGTACGTGTTGTCATGATCGAACAAATAGAAAAATTTGTAGACAAGTAAGTATTGATATAATGACACCTCAAAATAAGTATAAAAAAGACAGTCAGCATTCTGATAAACGTAGTGGATTGTGAAGACTCTGCTAGGCAACATCTTTGTTTTAAAATTCTTACTGATATGTTCCAGTTGAAATAAGTCTAATTTAGTTCATAGAATACGTCAGTGGAGAATTCAAGGTAAAAAGAACATTTAAGAGCCAATGATCTATCAAAGCTTAATTAATTTTGCCATTAGCGAAGTAATCTGCCTGATTTGTCCTTCAGACAATTAAATTGTTTATACTACTTTAAATTATTAACAGATAGATTGTATGCTAAATGTCCAGTATTCCGGTCACAAACAAACAAAAGCAGGTTGATCAGGGTATGGTTTCCGCATCTTAATTTTTGACATTTTTGAACGAAAGCGCGGTTCTAATACAAAATTTTTTTCTTAATAAAAACATTGTATAAATTATTAAAATGTGTTACCCAGTACCCAGTAATTTTGACTAATAATATCAAAAAGGAAATGACATGTTTATGGCTTTAATATTTGTTTTCAATTTTAAAACTCCTTACATTCAATTTATACAAATTTAATGCAAATAGTGGTGTCTTGATCTATTTTTATATATAGACAAAAATTAAAATAACAAAATTATATAATTAATTCGAGCCCAAATTTATACATTACATTATCTATTAATCCTATAAATAGCTTGTTATATTGAAATAAAACAAACGATAAAAATATTTACTTTTGATTTGCAGCGAGGAAACAAATCCTTTTCCCCCTTCTGCAAATATATTTAAGCTGTATCTTGAGTCTCTGACATCCTCATTAAGCTCTGTGAACGAATCTGTGATTCTGACGTCATCTTTTAACCACGTCAAAGTGTATCCTGTGACAACGTCCATAAGGGTCATGTTTGCGATAAGGCATTTGATGACAACGGTGTCACCAGAGTTTAAAAGAGTTGCGTTGGTTACAACAATGAATTCTGGAAACTTGGCTGCAGGTATTATCATAAATGACAGTAAACAGATGACGGTTGTTTCTGAAATTAAGAAAAAACAATTTAAGAAAATTCAACACATAACGGGGTGATAATACACTCTAAGCCAGTAATCCGTATGTCCGAAATATTCAAAGATTCGGTTTAAAAATTGTACAATGTAGTATGAATTTCTATATTCCTTTATCATATCCTAGTCAAGACACTGATCCTAATTTCCCACTAAATAACTTTTTAAATGAATTTGTCAATGTTTGACGCAAATCAATGAATGTAAAAGAATAGTTGTCATTTTAAAGGTCAAAAAATACCTCTTCTACCGTGTAAGTTGAAGGATACAGCTGTACATATCGTTCATTCGTAATTGAAGAAATATTTATACTCGTTTGTACAATTGAAAAGTCGTTTTTTCATGTCATTATTCATTATTATTTACGATGTCCTTTGTAGTCGATCTGGTGTCTGCTTTATTTGTTTTTTTTAAATCGTGATTTGAATCCATTCCAACTTCCTGGGGAATGAATTCATGGCAATAAGGTCAAAAACTGAAAGTAAACTTGTATCAAATTTCGATTTATAATATCTATTTCAAGAAAAAAAAAATAAATTTTGATATTGAAAATGATTTTAATCAAAGCACACATAAGTAAAAAAAAATCCTTCAAAATTCTTTCAATAGAAATACTGATTTGGGTTAAACTTTCAAATAATATTTCTGGGAAAGTACATTGATATGTTGAAGAAATCATTTTTTGCTCAATAAAAGAAAATGAATTTACATATGTCTTTTCCAAAAGGATAGAAAAAACACCCATCAAATTTGAAGTAACTCACACGAGAATCATTGAAATTGCTTTTCAATAGAATATTCACCTACAGTTAAATACAAAATATTGTATTCTTTAGCACTATCAGGAGAGTTTCTTTAAGAACATACCTGCAGTCAAAGCAAATCCTATCATTTTAACATTTCAAATATATTCGATTCCTGTATATTTTTTTAATGTTGTATAATCCGAGAAGAACACATTATGTTGACTAGTATTTTATCAACGGGGAAAATCCATCAAAACATTAAATTATTGACCTACTTAAAAAGATATTTTATATATAAAACTAACATAAGGACGATTTTCCGGGGAAAATTTCCTATATTCGGTAAAATGATAAATATTAGTAAATAAAAAATACACAACCTAAAAGTTGATCGTTCGTTCTTTGTTTGATCAATATTAATAAGAGGATTGTATTAGCAATGCTGAAAGTGCTAAATTTCTTTTACAAAATTAATAAAATTGAAACAAAATAATGCAAAATTGAAATACAAACCATCAAGATACATTTACACCATATATAAAAGCAGTTAAAAACAAGAAAGGAACTTTTTTAGGCATTTTTTGCTTAACAATTGGTGCTATAGTATAAGTATTCACATTTCACAAGTTTTTTTTTTCTTTTACAAGACCTTCATGGAGTATTATTGTTTTATACTTTGATCTCAAGCTTTGACTTGCATCTGAAAATAAACTTTTATCCATAAAATGGATGTTAGAAACATCAGTTTCATAAGCACTACACTTTCTTTGTCGCATTTAAAATATTTCACTTCACATGAGGTTATTTATATAAAACAGTCTGTATGCTTTCCGGAATTCCGGAGTAAGACGAACTTTCGTTCATGACCGGATATAAACGATAAATAAATATACTTAACGACAATCATTACTTAATGAATAAATTGTTTATAAAACTTTTTCTACTGTTAGTAAATGAAAACCCAATGTTAGGTCAAACGGATATTGATTCATTTGAGATTTTTAAATGTTCATTTACAAACAAACAAAACAATAATAGGGAAATATGATTTTCTTCAGTTTTTAGTATTATAATTTTTCTTTAAATAATTTATTAAATCAATTTCAAAATACAGGACATTAATTAAAGACACAGACAATAATAGGTCTTTTACAAATTATATGTTTCAACTTACCAAGTGATAAGGGAGAGAGCATCCGTGCCATTTTAGCATTATTCCACATTTTCTTTTGATTAAATTTTTGTATGTTGATTTGAAAATGTACAATCAGGGATATAAAATCTCAACTTTTTATCGACGTAGAAAATATATATGTTATACATATATAAAGACCTAATCCCAGGGATTTTCCATTCGTCAAAAATAACTAATAGATGAGTTTCTGAGAAATATTTATGATGTGTGTACTCAGGAATATTAAATGATTAATATACAATACAAAGAAAGGCAACGTATTATTTGAGTTTCGAGGACTGATTAATAATTAACTTTAATCGGTCATTTTTTTCAATCTCTCTCTTTTAACTTAAGGTCATCTCAACCACTGGATTTTTAATATATATATTTCATTGAAAATATATTTTTTCCCAAAATGATTTTTTTAATTATTTAATAATTTCATTGGAAAATTAAAAGAAATTTATTTAAATGAATGATATATATTTCTATCGTCAACTTCCCTTACTCATGCAGCAAAATACCTTCATCACCTACAAACGGAGTGTATATATCTCAATTGATTCGATAAGCAAGAGCTTGTTCTACGTATGAACAATTTCTAAAAGGAGGTAAATCATTGACAAGCGAGTTGATGAAACAAGAATATCAGCCGTCTCGTTTAAAGTCATCTTTTCGTAATTTCTATTGTCGATACAATGACCTTGTCAGCAAATACAATTTATCATTGAGTCAAATGCTGACTGACGTTTTTCATACTAATTGTTAGTCCAATATTTATACACTGAATTGCCGACGGATTTGTCCATTATTTTACGTTCATGACAAGGAGCACACGGCTGATGTGACCGGACGGCAGGGGACGCTCACTCCCCCATCGCACCTGATCCAACCTCTGATAATTTGGAGGTCCGTGTATGTTCTGGACCTATTCCGTTTTGTTTTATTGACTTTGATATTTAATACTGCACGTTATCTCCACATCCTTCATTCTTGTAAAATCTTAAACGTTTATAGAAAAGCTGTATTATGGCATTTTTCGTAAGGTTTTCTTCTGTTCTTTTTACTAGGACATTCAGTTAAATAATCTGGCGCCAACGTTCCAAGAACACCATTTTTGCCTTCTTTATCGGAGCTCTTCTCAATCGAAATAGGTTTAGTTTCGTAATCATTTAGAAAGCTTTTATCATTCACATCCTCATAAGCTTGTCCGGCTCTGATAGCATGCTCGTAATAAGCATAATCATGCGTAGATTCCGCTAATATAAGCTTCTGTATACATCGTGAGTTTTGTTTGGTAAAAACTATTCGTTGATATAGTGGTTTTATAAATAGACCACTTTATTTTCCGATAAAATCGAATGGTATAAATCTGTCGTTTTCAGAGAGCACTGTGTATATTTCATACATGTATGTTTTCCTGGTTTCCTTCCTAATCTTTGGATGCAGATTAAATATTGATAAAAATGTAATTTATTGTTCAATTTTAACATCATCACAAAGTGTTTTTAAAATGCATTCTTACATCATATATAACATTTTTAGATACGTTTTCCTATTATGTCATTAATGTTATTATTTTCGCTATAAACCCTGAAAAGTGTTGAATCACACGGGAAACAGGTATGTCATACACCGGAAACAGTTATCCTCCCGAAGAAAGCAGTTATGTCACCCTCTTTAAAGTGATATATTACATAAACCACATGACTTCCCGGGCGACTCACTCTCTGCCTTACCTATCACCTTGGGGCAAATATTCTGGTATATCATCCTGGAAGCCATGTGATATATGTATAATGTCTCGAGTGAAATACATATATAACCTTGTCGTGTGTAAAAATACGAATCACTTCTGAAAAATCCTTTGTTATTTTTTTTTTAATTAACAAGTTTCTCTTCTTCTTTGGTCAGATATTTGCTTTTTTCCATGAATTGGGCATTCTCATATATTGATAATAATTCTTACTGTACAGAGCTTTTATGCAAGAATAAAATTCGAATGGAATACCTTCGATAAACAAAATACAGTATAATCTTTGATAGGAAATATTTCTAGTTTTCTTAATGTCGGACGACATGTTCCTCAAAAACATAATTTTTCCCAATAATTTTTCATTAAAGTATAGGTACTTAAAGAAGCTTCCTCACAAAAAATTGAGGCACCTTACCAGGCGTTTGGACAAGATACCAGAGGATTACATTTCCTATATAATCCTTATGGGTAATCTTCTGAATGGTATCGGTCAGAATTTTTGTTGTATTTACATTTTAATCATATTGAAACAATGTAGAATAATTGTTGATATAATATTAGGAAATACAAAACATATCTTTGAAAAACGTGTCGTCTGATCTTAATATGACACGTTTGTGAGGTAAATGTGCATAATTACAAATGTCTACAAAACATTTACGCTGCATCTTGTATCGATGACGTCACTGGCAAACTCTGTGAAAGACTGTTATGTTTACGTCATTTTTTTAACCAGATCACAGTAAACCTTGTCACACCGTCCATAAGGCTAAAATCACAATAAGACATTCAATGACAACAATATCACCAGAAATTAAGAGAGTATAATTCGTCTTAACAATGAACGCATGGAATTGAATATCGCTAAAAATTGATTGCGTTTTATTTCCACCCAGCATACACCAGTAAATTGTAAAATTAAATAAAATGGAAGAAAAATATTTTTTAAAAACTTATATCTGTAAGAATTGATAACACCGTCAAATCTCCTCATTTTAGCTTAAAGGGTACAATGAGATACCCACATGTTTAGGTTTTTTTTAGTGAATAACATTATGCAGCTAAAGGTAATTTGTATTTCTAAATGTCATTGATATCTTCATTGAATTTTCTTGAACTTTGTATTAAAAGTTTTGATTTAAGCAAAATTGGTTTACAAAACAAAAAGTCTTATCTTCAAATTGTATGAGGATTTTATTCCATTAAGAAAAGTTCCCCTTTCGCTGTTTTAATACATAGATTTTCTCTTACGAAACCATAGAAAAAAAAATTACAGATTATTAATAATAATTTATGAATTTCAGATTCCAAGAAAGCCTCTTCTAAGTGCATAGATTATTTGATGTGTACTTAAACTGCATAAAACAAATGACAAACTTTATAAAATTGAACAATAATTTCCTGTTTCAAAGTCAAGTAGATGTACACTATAAGTATATCCAGCAATGTTGATGTTTTATTTATATACTACGAAAAATCCCTATCTGAATCTTAATAACTTCCCTGTGAACATTTAGCATGTCCTATACATACAGGTACAATTTTTTCTTAGTTAAATAAATAAATGATATCTACAGGAATGTTTTTTATTTCATTGAAGAGCATGATTCTTATTTATCTATGTAATAGTTTATTTGATTTAGGAATGATTCAATTAGCAACCAAAGTTAGGCAATATTACGACACACTAAATGTTTAATTAATTTATTTTACCTAAAGTTTTTATGTAAACCTACGTTGTAGATTGTCGCCTTGCCCTTGCACTTTTGATTGAGAATTGAATTCTTCGTACAGTCAATTTAAATATAGATTTCAAAAGCACCATTGACGCAGCATGGGAGATGACTCTTTAGTACTTGATATAGTTTGTTTACATCGTAAATTTTAAATAAATATACATGCGTACTGTGCTGGACTCAGTTTTACTAACTTGCATAACAAAATCTTTGACATGTTTTTATGTGTGTGTGTATTCGCTTTTTATATATTGTAAAAATTATGTACATGTATGCTACATCTGTACAAGACGTCTTTCAAAGTTTCCGCATTTCTTTAAAGATATGTGTACACACATGTTGGTTTTACGTTTGCTGCAACATTCATCAAGTAGCTGAACGCCGATGGTGAATAAAAATGGAAATACTCAACCAATTTAAATATTCAACTGATAGACTCCATCAATAACTGATTTTTGTTTCTTTCTTTTCTTTTCTTTCTTTCTTTTTTTTTTTTTTGCTTGTCAGACTTTTTTCAGTGAAAAGGAAAATGAATAAAAAATCTTCATTCATCTTATTTAAATGACTTATTTAAATGAATATTATTATGTCCTTCATTGACATTAAAACAAAATTCTTAAAAAAAAACTTGACAGCCCCCCCCCCCCCCCCCCTCCCCTCAAAATCAAATCGGTGTCCCCTATCCTGTTTTGGATCAATTAGGGGGGGGGGTTCAATCTTTAGTTTCCTTTTTAGCTACTATTATTGAAAAAACAAGTATACATACCCTGTGGAGAAAATGATGCATTTTTTTATAAATAGCTTTTAAATAATTATGTCTAAATTACTTAATTTTGCATGTAATTTTCAAAAAAATAAAATTGCATTAAAATAGAAATTCTTTTTTAAATTTTCAACCATAGAAAAATTGTGGGGTCATTTTTTACACATGTTTTATACAATGCTAATTTCTATATCATGAAGCCTGTTTGTATGCCAAAAGACAACATCATTACATGTTTAGTGAATCATTAAGTAAACTGAAACAATAAAACATCTTGAATTGTGATTTGTTATTGAATTTTGCACAAAAGTTGTCAAAAAATTAACTTTGAGGCTGTGGACATTGTTTGCAGGAAATCTGTATATATTTTGAGTTTTTCTGTTGAAAATAGGAAATGCTACAAACAAACTTTTTTCAAAAAATCTTAAAATAACAAGTTGCCATATTCTCTCCTTTAATTAGAGTAATTTAATAAATATTTCACGCCAGATTTTAATTTTTTTATTCAAATTTTCAGAAAAAGCTAAAACCATACCTTCTTATGTGCACATTACTTGTAATCAAACAAGAAAATAATATTTCCATTATTTTAGAAATTCTAGAAATTTTCAACCATAGATCTAAAGTGTGGGGTAATTTTTTATATTCTATAGAAATTTATATATCATTTTTCAATGAAATTATGCCAAAATATATATACATCATTCCAGGCATCCATTTTTTGTTATTACTGCTAATCTCCATTTAATTTTAAAAAATGAGCTTATTGACAGCTGTTGTATGGGGATGTTGTGTGTTTGGGGGGGGGGGGCATATTGACAAGGCACTGCATTACAGTTTTTCTGTTTCTCTTCTAAAATAGCTATAAGTGTTTATTTAAACATGACTGGTCTTGATATTTTAAGTCCTTTACGCAGAACAAGTAATGGCAACAAGTGTTGACATGATTCACGACTCCACATAGCCCATGGTCAGTTATTTTGGTTGAGAGAATTAACAGAACAATTTTTAAAACGTTAGTAAATTATGCAGATTGAAAAAAGGATAAATGAGGATGATATGTCTTTTTCCTTATGGTGAATGGTCAACAATTCAGGAAAGTTCAGGTTACACAACCAATTCAATCATAATTGGTCATGAAATTATGAATTCATTTGATCTTATGTTATGGAACCCTCTTCTTCATCTATTCTCACTTGCCATGAAGATTATGTAAAGTGGTTACTTATAATTTTTGCTGATTCTTTCAATTTTTTTTCTAAAAAATTGATGACAGGCATTTTAAAAATTTGAAACATATATGAGAAAACCATTCAAAATTCTTAGTAGAATAGAAAAATATGTAATTTTAGCTTCCTTTCCTTTGAAGTTAAGCAGACATGTTTCGAAAAAACTTCCACTTCATAGATAAAGGCATAATAGATAAGTTCTCTTTAAAACAGAATTGCATTTCATTTTCTTCATGAGTTGGTCTTTTAATTCATTTTTAATTTTTTTCTCTGAAAATATCTCATCATTTTACCTTTAAAAATTCCTGTGCATTTGAAATATGTATGAGAAAGTTATTGAAATTCTTAATAGGAATAGAAGATGTAAACGTTTTAGCTTCAGAGCCTTAGATCTTAAGTAGACAAGGTGTCCCTATGAAATTCTGCTTCCTTCGGGAAAAGATTAACACACGATCAATAGAAAGGATATGTTGCCATTTCTTCGTCGTATATACATCCGGTTAATAGATTTAAGATGTATAAAGGGTATTGTTTGATTCGGTCATTAATCGTGAAATGAATATGGACTAAGATTTTATTAAGATATAATATATACTGACACGCAAAAGAAACGCAACATCCTAATTTAGTGGGAAATAATTATGTAAAGTAAAGAATTTTGTATCTTAAAATTATAGATATCTTCAATTTGGTAAATATCGGTAATTTAACGGTTGAACGATTTTCGTACTAAAACCGGAAGTCAAGTTTGAGTCTGCTTAACAGAAATCAAAAATTGCATGTTTAACAAAGCATTCGGCAATATCATGAAGTTTAAAGGGTTTGTACTGTTCATCTTAAGTAATGCAGCAATATTTCAATAAATATAATCTCCCTTCGTTTCCCGTAACGATGCGAAGGCTTCTCGAAAATGGCTTAAGTACGCATTTCCATTGCTCTAACTGGAAAATCCCAAAGTTAAGGTGATGGAGAGTTGATGATGCAAAAAAACACTGCATCACGTCTCAACGGGGTCTTGTGTATCATTTGCATAAATGATAGTCCTTGAACCGGAAGTCCAAGGGTTACTACAATGTGCTAAGGTAGAGAAAATTCGACCTAATCATCTGAAAAACAGGCATTTAAAAATGGTAAAGAACAATTCCTTCGTTCAAATCTCTATATTGATTAACCTACTGTATCGTAGAAATTAAGCTGCAATTGTTGTTTAGGGCAGTCTTGCACTTTGTAATTGAATGGCTGGGAGGGGGGTGTTTTAACAGTCATATGTTACTTAGTAAAGTTAAAAGATAAACATTTAACATTTTTATCAAATATCTCATGTTCTGAAAAGTGTTTTAGCCTCACTGTATCCTTTTTTTGAAAATCATTAGATAAAAAATTCAAACATTTGTTGAGTACTGCTTGTTGCGTTTCTTTTGCGTGTCAGTATATTTCATTCACTTCACAATTTTAAACAATAAAATTAAATAAAAAAATCATTACATTGATAAGGTAATTCTATCATGTATGCAACGTTTTGATTTTATTTTGACTTTATGTTGTGCAAGTCTGATAGGATCACAGGCACTTGAAGTATGGACAATTACCCCCCCCCCCCCCCCTCCTCTTTTTTTAATGAAAAAAAATGTAAGAGTGTATAATACCTCGAAAATATAAAATTTCCCCGTCAAAACATTTATACGTGGTTATATACAAAGCAGATTGTACTTTTTCTCACGTTTAAAGAATGGCCCTATTCGGTATAATAAAAATACACCTTTTATTATACCGAATAGGTAAATAATAATTATAAATGAGAAATGCAGGATTGAATTCTTTTCCTTGCTGTGACTTAAAACTTATGCTTTATAAAATTTTAGTTTTGTCTTGGAAAGTAAAGTATTGTATTGTTTAAATAATTTATTTTTTACATACTGTAGTTATTGCAATTTTGAATAATTCTGGTCTCTAAGTTAGTAGCCAAGAAATGATTTGAAACAAATGAAATGTCTTGGATGTAGCACCAACAGTGTGATTATGGGACGCAGTTTTATTTCATGAAAAACATTTCCGCACGATGTCTACAGTAAATCTTTCAAAATGCTGCTTTAGCTTTTGTGCTTTTTGTTGTTCCAACCTTTTTCGTGCAAAATGACGAAAGTGTTTTGCTGTGTCAAGCAGGAAATACCCGCCGTAAACACAGTCCTCTACGTAGCTGTAACTATATTTAAAAATGTCCTTCTCGATATATAGGGAATAATCGCGAGTTTCTGCATTAACACCCTCTTTATTTCCAAGAAAAGAAAAGAAGACTGCATATTGATGTTCATTATGATAGGTCCGCTTTTTAAAAAAAATAATTTTGAAATTTTTTTTTTTTTTATAGATTTTCAAACGTGCTGATTTTCCCCCCATAAAAGGCGATGATAACATAACTGTGTAAAGGAATTGATAGGGGTGATCAGTTCATTGATAACAAACATATAACTGTCAAATATACATGTATGATAACTATATAAAAAGTTTTTAATTAACTTCTCTTAGGATAGCGGTCAATTCTCGGCAAAAATGTAAGATAAAAACACAAACACAATAAATACACTCAATTTCTTTTATTAATTTTTTTTTTAGTCTTTTATGTGAAAAGCACAATGTACAATCTCTTAAATTGTGTATATGCAACATTCAGATTATCGCAAAATTTTCTCCCTTATTCTATTAAATATCATTCTTATAAATAGACTTAATTTTTTTTAGATTAAAATGATAGAATATTGTTTATTTGCAATAATTAAATGAAATGAATCATTTATTCCCATGCGTCTATTTGATTTAGTTATTTTCTAGCTCAAAGTTTTAAGAGATACATGACAGATATGTAGATAACGAACTGTATTCAAGAGATTGTATAAAAGTGTTGAATATACAAAATGCTTGAAATTATCTTAAATCATAAAACATATGGAGATAACGAACAGTATTCAAGATCAAAAGTCCATAAAACAATACAAAATAGGAGTAGAGCAATCATGGACCACCAAAACATCAGAGGTGGGATCAGGTGCCATGTAGGAGTAGGGCATCCCCTGCTGACCGGTCATACACACCCTGTGCTCCTTGACAAGATCGGGAAAAGCGAAGAAATTTGTCGACAATTCAGTGAGTAAATAATTGCCTTACAAGTATTGTACATGCAAAACGTCAGTCAGCATTTGACACAATGATAAATTGTATTTTTGACAAGGTTATTGTATCGACCATAGAACCTAGGTAAAGATAACTTTAAACGAGACTGCTTGTTTCATCCACTTGAAACAGAGAACATGGCGGATGTGACAAGTCTACAGAAGATGCTACCTTCTCCATGGCACCTGATCTCAACCCTGATGGTCTTTGACGTCCGTATTTGCTCTGCTCCCGATATTTTTTTTTTCAATACACTTTTGTGCTTTATTTCTGCATACATTTGTATTCCATAATTTTGTAGTGGTTTAGATTTTTATTTCATAGCCATCGTTTCGTAATTCTTATCTTACAAGTATTTGCTGGTATTTCAGTCTGATAATTCTATTTACCATTTGTTTTCAGTTGTTACTTACGTAAAAGTCCTTTATTATTTGTCTTTTATAAGTTAGGACATGAGTTGACATTCCACATGTTTTACTTTTTAAACAGGAAGTGTCATCCATGTTGGCAGTCTTTCCGTAGTACTTTTGATACCTGCGTTCTGATTGGTTAATTTAGCTTTAGGATCTTTGATAGTCATTGGCTTTTATTTTGGGCCTTGTCAGGGTATTTAAACCCGTGTTCGTGTAGTTTTCTTCACTTGGGTTGGGGAACACAGCCTCATGGTTAGTTCCTCTTTTCTGTGCTAAGAAAACCTTATGGTTTATGAGCACTATTTGATTAGATACTTAGTGGACTAAGAAAACCTTATGGTTTAACAAGTTCTCTAGGTTTTGGCTTAGATTTAGTTTCACGTTTTTCACATGTTAGGAAACAGTTAGGATGTAGGGTATTTGAAGTAAATTTAGTTTCCCCTTTCCAAGTCCTGCCTGGTCTAGGGATATGTAGATAACAGGTTTATTTTCTAGAACCACTATTTATTATTTATTTTTGGGTCTTGTTTATTTTCTGGGTCAGTTATTTTTAGAACCTAGAATTAGTATTGATATTTTCAGATTAACTCTAGTGTGTTGATAGTAGTCATATTTGGTGATGTAGCTCATTCCCTTTTCATTTTTCCATCTCATTGATTTTTTTATAGGATTTTTCATTTTTTCTGATAAGTATGGCAGCTCAGTAGGGACATAGATTATTTTTCATAGTTTTGCCACATTCCTCCCATTTTTCATTACATTTTTCAATTATTTATTCTTTGAGATTATTATCATTGAGATTATAGAGATTCACTTAACAGATTAAATCAATTTTTGATAAAGCTTTATTTATCCTGTGCCATTTTCAAAGACTTTTCTGTTTGTTAAATTTTGATCATTATTTATTATTTGTTATCATTTACAACAGTTAATTCTCACTTTATTAAATTGATAAAACTTACAACTGTGTTTTCATTTAGCGTTGACCATAGTTCAGAAATCCCCTTACCTGGGTTGATCATTGATAACTGGAGATAGTTTACTCCTTTAAGCCAAGTTGGCTGGTGATTTTGGGAATTTATACACTGAAGAGTTCTACTTCCGGTTACATAATTTTTGGTGCCGTGACCAGGATTTCTGAATAGAAACCATGGCTTCGCTAAATTCAGATTCTGATAGAGTAGGAAGAGCTACATCAACCCCTAGAGTTGATAGGTTAAGTTCTAGTCAAGGTGCTAGACCTAAGCTTATGTCAAGAGTCAAACAGCCCTCTTTGTCCTCTCCTGTGAGTGAGATTGAGATGCATGAGAGTAAACTAGATACTAGCATGAGTTTACAGGTTTCAGATTTAGAACAACTGTTGCAGGACCTCACTACAGACTTTGAGAAATGTAAGCATGAGATTGAAGAAACTCTTCGACGCAAACGTCGTGTGTCATTTGCTGAAGGTAATGATAGGGATAGACAAGCAAGACAGAATGAAGTTGTAAGAGAGACAGTGACACCCTTAGATAGAGTGAGAGAAACAGAGAGTTTGAGTACTTCACCTGCACAAATAAACTTTGCACAGAGAGACAGAAGTGAGAATCTCAGTAGGTCACAGACAAATATGTCTACACTGCCCAGTACCCCTGTAAATCTTGGTAGACCTAAACGTAGAGAAAAAGAACCAGACAAGTTTGATGGTAGAAACGTAGCATGGCAGGATTACTTAGTTCATTTTGAGCAAGTGTCTAATTGGAACAATTGGTCTCATGAAGAAAAGTCCCAGCAGCTAGTTATGTCATTAAGGGGGGAGGCACAGAAAATTCTAGGTGACCTTTCTCAAGAACAGAGAAAAGATTATGACAACTTAACATCTATCTTATCTAGTAGGTTTTGTCCGAAAGAACTTGTAGTTGCACATAGGGTAGACTTTAGGTCACGTCTTAGAAAACAGAATGAAAGCCCTTCAGATTATGGTTTTGCACTTAGGAGGTTAGGAAACTTAGCTTTTCCAGATATGGCTTATTCAGATAGGGAGATAGTTGTTTTAGAGCAGTTTATGAGTGGAATAGGGAATTCTGAAATTAGATCTCATGTCATTTTACACCATCCTAAGACTTTAGAGACTGCTATTTCACTAGTAACAGAATTTGAGGCAGTTAAGGGGCCACAACTCTCCATCATTAAGCCAAGTGTAAATAGTGTTAGGACAGATAATGAAACTACACCTGTAAAGACCCCTGATGAGTTATCAAGTTTAGTTCAAACTCTTGAGAAATGTGTAAATAAAATAGCCAATAGTTATCGGGGTGGTAAGAAACAGACAGGGAAAGTCATAGAGTGTTATAAATGCCATCAATTAGGACACACAGCCAGATACTGTTACACACAAAACAATAGTGATAGGGTAGAGAAAGATAAGACACCCCCTTCTCACACACCATCAGTTAGGGATAAGGAAAACTTCCCGGGGTTGCATTCGAAGCCCACAGTGTGACCCAAGATTCTGTTGATAGTAGGGCTACTCAGAAGTTAAGAGTTAGTTTGCTTCAGAAGTCATGTTTAAGTGTAGGCTGTACTGTAGGAACATGTAAATAAGTTTTTAGTCGACACTGGTTCTCAGGCTTGTTTGATAGACAAAGATGTTTTTATGACTTTTGAGAATAGACCCCCTTTGAAACCTTGTGTTTTGTCATTAACCACAGCAGATGGTAGTGCTATGAAAGTGTTAGGAAAAGTTGACTTAGAGTTTAGGATAGGAGATAATTTGTTTTGTCATGAGTTTATTGTTACCGAGTTAGGAGACTTGTGTGGAATCCTTGGGATGGATTTCTTGGAGAACAATGATGTGACAATTCAAGTTTCTAGGTGCCTCATGTTGATAGGTGGTCAGCATATTCAGTTAGAGAGGGAGACAACTCCTATTTGTGCTAGAGTCAAGGTAGCAAAGAACATAGTTATTCCCCCTGATTGTGAAGTTTTTGTACCAGGGTATGCTGTAGGTGATTTGGACGCTTCTGTAAATAATTTATTTGAGCCGTTCAAGTTTTTAAATCAAAAGGGTCTGTTAGTTGCTAGAACTTTAGTGAATCCTGACAAGATTTTATTTTCTGTTGTAAATATTTCAGACAAGGCTGTTAGGATCAATAAACACACAACAGTGGCTTCTGTACAGCAAGTTGACATTGTAGAGTCTGATAAGTCTATGAGTGATCAAGTTTCTGTAGAACTTCCTGAACATTTGCAATCATTGTTCAATAGGTCTTGTGAGAGGTTATCTGATAAAGAGAAATCTCAGTTGTTTGAATTACTGATACATTATCAGGATATTTTTGTAGGACCTGATGGTAGATTTGGTAGAACAAATCTTGTGAAACACAGTATAGATACTGGTGATTCTAAACCTATTAAAATCCCACCTCGTAGGCTACCTTATACTCAGAGAGAAATAGTAGAGAAGGAGATTTCAAAGATGCTCGATAATGATGTTATAGAACCTAGTGATAGTCCTTGGTCAGCTCCCTTGTTGTTAGTCGCTAAGAAAGATGGTTCTTGGAGATTTTGCGTAGACTATAGGCAACTTAACTCAGTTACTAAGAAAGACTCTTATCCTTTGCCCCGCATAGATGAGTCACTTGATTCTTTAGCTGGAGCTTCCTGGTTCAGTACATTAGATTTAGTTTCTGGGTATTGGCAGATGGAAATGTCAGATAAGGATAAACCTAAAACAGCTTTCTCAACTCATATGGGCTTATTTCAGTTTAAAGTAATGCCCTTTGGCATGTGCAATGCCCCTAGTTGTTATGAGAGGTTAATTGAGTTAGTTCTTAGAGGTCTCAGATGGGAGAAATGTTTATGTTATCTAGATGACATCATTGTGTTTGGAAGTAGTTTTGACCAAGCTTTGAAAAATCTTAAGCTAGTGTTCGATAGACTTAGGTCAGCAAATTTGACCTTGAAACCCTCAAAGTGTGTGTTATTTCAGAGAGAAGTGTCATTTTTAGGTCATGTGGTGTCTGATAAAGGTATTCAGTGTGATCCTAGTAAAATTGACAAAGTTAAGAAATGGCCTGTACCTAGTAATGTCACAGAGGTTAGAAGCTTCTTAGGGTTAGCAGGATATTATAGGAGGTTTATTCCTGAGTTTTCCACCTTTGCAGCCCCTTTAACATATTTGACAAGAAAAGGGAAGAAATTTTGTTGGACGTCTGATTGTCAAAAATCATTTGAGAAACTTAAGGAACTCCTTTGTTCAGCTCCTGTGTTAGCTTATCCTGATAGTACCTCAGAGTTCATCTTAGATACAGATGCTAGTTTGACAGGTTTAGGTGCTGTTCTATCTCAAGTGCAAAATGGCGAGGAGAAGGTCATTGCTTATGCTAGTAGGACTTTGAATAAATCCCAAGTCAGATATTGTACCACTTATAAGGAGTTGTTGGCAGTAGTTACTTTTATTCGCCTGTATAGACATTTCCTTTGGGGTAGACATTTCACGGTTAGAACAGATCATGCTTCCCTTGTGTGGTTGAAGAACTTTAAGAATCCAGAAGGAATTTTGGCTAGATGGCTTTCAGTTTTGGAGACTTATGATTTTTCCATTCAACATAGGCCAGGGAAATTTCATTGCAATGCTGATAGTTTGTCAAGAAGGCCTTCCAGTTATTGTAAGCGTGAGGATTGTCCTGATTGTCATTTGGGGGATTGTGTGGATTCTGGTGGTCGAACAGGTGCACCGAAGCAAATGGACAGCATATTATTGTCCTCGGCTGCTAAGGTTGCTCCTGTGAGAACCGACCAATGGTTCAACTCGGCGGAGTCAGGGTCCCACAATTCTGTTGATGACAATGGTGATGATAGTTGTGATATTGTACCTAACTGGTTGGATACTTGGTCAGTTGATCAGTTGAGAACTTGGCAACAAGAAGAACCTGCAATTAAGCAATTTATTAGGTTAAAAGAAAATTCCATTGTTAAACCCCCTAGGCATGTTGTTTTGAATGCTTCTCCTGACTTGAAAACTTATTGGGGATTATGGGAATCTCTAGAAGTCAAAGAAAACATGTTGTATTACAAGTGGAAGTCATTAGATGATAAGGAGTATTTGTTGTTGATTGCTCCTAGACACATAAGGTCTCAGATATTTCATGAGCTGCATGAGAATAAAACTGCTGGTCACTTAGGTAGGGAACGTACCATTAAATCCATAAAGCGTAGGGTATATTGGCCTGGTATGTCTTCAGACATTAAACGTTGGTGTAGAGAGTGTGATGTTTGTGCCCGAGCAAAAGCTGGTCCAGGTCTTGGGAGGTCATCTCTTCATCAATCAGTCATAGGTGCTCCTTTAGATAGGTTAGGAGTTGATATTTTAGGCCCTTTACCCAGAACAAGTAATGGTAATGAATACATCATAGTTCTCTGTGATTATTTTTCTAAGTGGGCTGAAGCTTATCCAGTACCTAATCACACAGCTTTGACAGTAGCAGATAAGATAGTTAATGAATTCATCTGTAGATTTGGTGTCCCTAAACAGATTCACTCAGACCAAGGTCGCGAGTTCGAGTCGGAATTATTTTCTGTCTTATGTGAAAAGTTAGGCATTGAAAAGACACATACTACTCCATATAGGCCACAGTCAGATGGTTTAGTTGAGAGGATGAATAGGACACTTTTGCAAATGTTGTCAGCTTATGCAAATAAAAATAGGGATAATTGGGATGATAATATACCCTTTGTTCTTATGGCATATAGGTCAACCATTCAAGAAAGTTCAGGTTGCTCACCAAATTTAGTCATGTTTGGCCATGAAATTATGAGCCCAGTTGATCTTATGTTAGGGAATCCTCCTTCTTCACCTATCCCCATTTGCCCTGTAGAATATGTAGAGTGGTTAAGAATTGTTTTATCTGATTCTTACAATTTTGTGTCAGAAAATCTTAGACAGGCAGCATCAAAACAGAAAAAGTACTATGATAGGGGATTAAAACCTAGAGAGTTTACAGAAAATGACTTTGTCTGGAGGTGGTATCCACCCTCAGCTGGTGTTAAGTTAGGGTTAGGATGGACAGGGCCATATAAAGTTATCAAGAAGATCACAGATGTAACTTATCAAATTCAAAAAGACAGTAAGAGCCCTCTCATTGTGGTACATGTAGATCAGTTAAAACCCTATGAAGGCATTTTACCTCCTAGAAACTGGACACCAGTAGTTACTTCCCTTGACGAGTCATTAGAACCCCCTGTAGATCATACTCCTGTAGATTATAATGATCAAGAGGAAGTTGAGGAGACTGTTCCTCCTGTTTTTAATTTACCTAGTCCTGAACCCCTTAGACAGTCAAGGTGGGGTAGAACAATCAAACCCCCTGTTATCTACTCTCCTTGAGACCAGGCATGTATCTAGGCATTTTATTTTATTTTTTTTAAATGCCTATGTAAATAGTTATTTTTATTTTTGAATTCTATTTATAACTTGATATATAAAAGGTTTGAGTTGACCTTTTGTAGTGATAACAAGTGATATTTAATTTTTTGAAATATCTCAGTCTAGTTTTAAGAGTAGATCTTAATTACTTTATTAATGAGGTAGTTTTTGGTAGTCATTTATTTTCTTTTGAGAATAACATTCAAGTTAGCACTGATTTTGTCTTTAGTAGATACAAGGTCAATGATAGTTGTTTTATTTATTTAATGAGACACAGTAGTTGGCAATG
The DNA here is from genome assembly GCF_032062105.1 of Saccostrea cuccullata. NCBI lineage: Eukaryota > Metazoa > Mollusca > Bivalvia > Ostreida > Ostreidae > Saccostrea > Saccostrea cuccullata. Next base: position 198,940 of record NW_026927101.1, on the reverse strand, counting down.
ATTTATAGTTATCTAGAAGTCAAAACAGTATATTTCAGTTCTTTCGGCTTATTCAGTAACAGTAATAATAGATATGAATCATTGAGAGCTTGGTATTCTTAGTTTAATACTGACCGTAGATGATCTTTAAATTATCTCCCTTGTACTGTGCTGAAATCAACACTTAAGTTTTTCTTATAGTTTATCTGTGGGAGGTGATGCATGGTCATCCCTTGTCTAGGTTATGTTATAAGTATTTGGCCACTACTTGATAACATTTTGGTTTAAATTCAGTGGATTCTGAATTTGGTAGATAGCTATATTGATTAACTTTCCATATATTCAGAAATTATTTAAAGTCTTAGAATTTAAGATTTTAATTTTTAAAAGTTATTTTTCATAGAAATAAATTGACATCAAAACTTGCATTGATGGTGATTGATTTGCTTTAATATTTTTCTAATCCTTGTTTTACAATGTTTTCATTTTTCTCAGATGTCAGAAGTTCTTGATTTAAATGTCCCGGATGAGGAGATGGAGGCCCTCTGTGGGGAGGATATGATTCAAAAGGAGTGGCCGTCCGAGGGAGACACGTGCCAAATACAGAACTGTCCTTTGACGAATCATACCTTCCACAAGATTGGATCGTACAGGGCACATTTCATCAAATATCATAAGGCTCGAGTTCCAAAGTACTACTGTTACTCTTCATCATGTTCCTTCTCCTCATTTAAGATGAACATGCTTCGGCGTCACATGCGAGCCAAGCACTCAAGTTTACAAGGATGTTGGAATTCGTCCATTATCGATAACCCTAGATTTGTAAACCCCGGCAGAATTGGGATGCCACTACCCACTATTCACCGGGAGGCACGTGACGTAGCGGCAAGGGCTCGGCAGTGTGCGGTGAAGCCACTCTTTAACCTCCAAGAATGGAATGCTCGGGACCAGAAACCACATTTCTTCTGACATTTCTTTAATTTATTCTGAAACGAAAATTTATTGTGTAAATTTTGTTTTTTTAAGGGGGGAGGAATGTAGTGGTTTAGATTTTTATTTCATAGCCATCGTTTCGTAATTCTTATCTTACAAGTATTTGCTGGTATTTCAGTCTGATAATTCTATTTACCATTTGTTTTCAGTTGTTACTTACGTAAAAGTCCTTTATTATTTGTCTTTTATAAGTTAGGACATGAGTTGACATTCCACATGTTTTACTTTTTAAACAGGAAGTGTCATCCATGTTGGCAGTCTTTCCGTAGTACTTTTGATACCTGCGTTCTGATTGGTTAATTTAGCTTTAGGATCTTTGATAGTCATTGGCTTTTATTTTGGGCCTTGTCAGGGTATTTAAACCCGTGTTCGTGTAGTTTTCTTCACTTGGGTTGGGGAACACAGCCTCATGGTTAGTTCCTCTTTTCTGTGCTAAGAAAACCTTATGGTTTATGAGCACTATTTGATTAGATACTTAGTGGACTAAGAAAACCTTATGGTTTAACAAGTTCTCTAGGTTTTGGCTTAGATTTAGTTTCACGTTTTTCACATGTTAGGAAACAGTTAGGATGTAGGGTATTTGAAGTAAATTTAGTTTCCCCTTTCCAAGTCCTGCCTGGTCTAGGGATATGTAGATAACAGGTTTATTTTCTAGAACCACTATTTATTATTTATTTTTGGGTCTTGTTTATTTTCTGGGTCAGTTATTTTTAGAACCTAGAATTAGTATTGATATTTTCAGATTAACTCTAGTGTGTTGATAGTAGTCATATTGGGTGATGTAGCTCATTCCCTTTTCATTTTTCCATCTCATTGATTTTTTTATAGGATTTTTCACCTTTTTGATAAGTATGGCAGCTCAGTAGGGACATAGATTATTTTTCATAAGTTTGCCACATTCCTCCCATTTTTCATTACATTTTTTCAATTATTTATTCTTTGAGATTATTATCATTGAGATTATAGAGATTCACTTAACAGATTAAATCAATTTTTGATAAAGCTTTATTTATCCTGTGCCATTTTCAAAGACTTTTCTGTTTGTTAAATTTTGATCATTATTTATTATTTGTTATCATTTACAACAGTTAATTCTCACTTTATTAAATTGATAAAACTTACAACTGTGTTTTCATTTAGCGTTGACCATAGTTCAGAAATCCCCTTACCTGGGTTGATCATTGATAACTGGAGATAGTTTACTCCTTTAAGCCAAGTTGGCTGGTGATTTTGGGAATTTATACACTGAAGAGTTCTACTTCCGGTCTACATTTTTTCAAAAATGAACATTTTTACAGTATTCAGGTATTCGAAAAGTAAATAAATCACTAGCCGTAGATTTCAACTTTTCTATTATAGCTTTCACTGAAAGTTTGGGATATTGATTTTTCTAATTCAGTTTGTCCGTCCTTTTGTAAATCAAAATGTCATCTCGTACGCGTGAAACATATTCATACTGTTACTTTGTATGAGTGTAACGTATACATACTGTTAGGCCTAATATTCTGTCTATGTGCAACATTTTAAGATTAGTTTTTCTGTCTGTGAAATTTTCAGACTCTAATTTTTTGGGGGTGTAACATTTTCAGACTTTAATTCCGTCTGTCTATAATGTTTTCAGACTGCTATTTTGTTTGTGTGTATCGTTTTCAGATGTTACTTACTTTGTATAAGTGTGACGTTTTTTTTATTTCTTTCATTTTTTTCATATTTTTTTTCTTAAAGCACGATTTGAAAAATCAATATATTACTTAAGTCAGTAAATAAAAAAAAAGTTCAAGTTTAGCAACTTTATGATATCGAGCTTTTTGAGACATCAAAAATTGTCCTAGGTTTGATGAAAGAAAAATTGGGACTATTTGATTTTGTTTAAAAAAACAAATATTTTGTTATTAAATTTGAAAAACAGTCATATTATACTTTCAGTGTTACTAGTTAAATAATTTTATCAAATAAGTATTTATCTTCAAATTATATTGTGGTAATAATAATTAATTTAAGAATTACAACCTACCACTGCTTAAACTGTATGCAGGGTTATTTTTGCCCCACCCCCACCACACTTCCATGTACTATCTCAATCTCACATAATCGATAAACCCCCCCCCCCCCCCCAAAAAAAAAAAAAAAAAAAACAGAATATTTAGCACGATAAAGACTTTTTAAATCTGTGTTTTTCTTAATCATATTACTAATATGTTCACTTTAAATGAAAATCTGGATCCACCAAGTTAGTTCAAATCGGATAAAATCACGTGATAGTGTCACATGATCAGCATAAAAGTTTTATTTGAGCTAAAATGGCGACCTCGGAAGAGCATGGGAAGCCGCGAGTTCTAATTTTAGGCGGTAAGCTTTTTAGAAAGACATTAACTTCATTTAAGTCTCTACTTATTGTCAAGTTCTGATATGGTTCAAGTAGATTTAATTACATTCTAATTGAACTGTCATAAAAGTTAAAGTTCAATATCCTTATGCTAAAATGTTTCAAGCGGTCGAGACTTAGTGTACGGAAACATTCGCTGTATCACTGCAGTACAAAGTCGTTCAGGAAATCCGGAGCTGTTAAAGTAATGGCGAATTTCTTCAATGTCATTAAAATAGCCTTCGTCTCTCAATCCATCGGAATTAAGGAAGTTATTGTTATATATACAGACAGCAAACCCCACTGTTTACATTTTATTTTACTTTCATTTTGCTAGTGTCGAACAAATAAAAATCAAGATTATCATGATTATGAAGATACATTTCATATCTGAATAGATCTACAGTTCTTAAAATTATCTATCATAAGGAAGAAAAAGACAATTGCTAGAACAATCATAACATGCATAAATAAGGAAATTTAAATTTGTTTTAATATTGTGTACTTTAAACAGACTTGTATTTGTTTATAGCAGGTGTTTAGGAAAACTAAATCACTTTTGTCTGAGCTATTGAATTTTTTTTTTTCTGTAAACATACATATCTATATACATGGCATATCAGAGAAAAAAAGAGAATAATCTGAATTGCAAACTTAATTTTAAAAAGATGGAATGTGCATTCTTATTATTCCCTCGCAATGAAGTTATGGGTTATGTACAGTAATAACACACTTGTGTTGTGTTTGTGTGCATTTGTTCATCATCCTTGTGCAAAACCGAAGTAACATAATTTTCAGTGAGATCAATTGATGTCAAATGCTGTCTTGATTTGTAAGAGTAGGAGAAAATGCGCGGATCCAGGAATTGGAGTTCGAACCCGGGCCCCCTGAAACTCCGGTCAAGGGGCTCTACCAACTGAGCTATCTGGCCACCGGCGATCGAACCCGGCTGACCGCCACAAGAGAAAAAAAAAGAGAATAATCTAAATTGCAAACTTTTAAAAAGATGGAATGTGCATTCTTATTTTTTTTTCTCTCACATTGAAGTTGGGGGTAATGTACAGTAATAATACACTTCAGTGTGTGTTTTGTGCATTTGTTCATCCTTGTGCAAAACAGAAGTCACATAATTTTCATCATGATCAATGTCAAATGCCGCCACTTTGTAGGTGTCCTTTTTAGGGAGGGGATCTGTGCCGCAAAGCAGTGCTTAAATATGTTTATTAAAGTTTGTTTACAAAAAATGGATGACAGCATGTGCATTTACATTTACCACAGAGTGGTGTACATGTATATTTATGATACATTCAATATAAAATGAGATTTATCAGGTATAATGATTAATATTTCCTATCATCTTTGTCATATTGGGCAGTATTTTCCCATGGATGTTTATGATTATATCTATCATGTGAATATTGCCTATGTTTAGCCCCCTTCATCCTTTTTTAGTGAATTAAAAAAAGGGTATTTCTAAATTCTGGAACTTTTTTTTTATTTGTGAGGAGGAGGGTAGAGGGCTTAATTACATGTATTTATTCTCATCAACATAATCAATTTAATTCCATATAATCAGTGAAGAACATTCTAAATTGTAATGTATAATGTATACTTTGATGTGTTTATTTTTTGTTTACTTAGTAGATCACTTTCCCTACTTTTGAATATCAAATTAAATGTATAAATAAATAAAAATGCTTCTTGCACACTGAGTAGGTACATCAAATTTGATCCAAAATAAAAAGTTCCCAAAATCTACATGATCTAATTTAAAGGTTAATCAGGTGTATACTTATATCATATATATACATGTACACAGTGTTTTTGAATTAATCTCATATTGAATTATTTAATAGACTTTTTTTTTCAGTTTATTATAACTGTTTACAGTAAATGTAAAATTGTAACACATACATCAATGTCTCCATCCTTAAATTTTCTTTGAAAATCTCAACTACACAAAAAAATTGAAATTGAACTTTAACAAGTTTAAGAGGATTTCTCTTTTTAACAAGGTTTTAACACAATTTTGCTTAGAGCCCAGTTCTTGACCCACATTCCCAGCATTGTTATGTTAGACAGCTAAAGTATTACTGCCGTTTACTGGTGTGTATCCTTGTGTTAGAGCTGCATTATCAGGCTTAGACAAGTTACATCCATTGTCCGCATAAGATTATGACTGGTGAATGGATACAGACATAGACTACAAATATAAAGGCTTACGTTTAACACGATTTACAGACTGTAAGTGTTTGTAAGTTTGAACTCTTAAACAAGACATATATCTGACATAAGAAAGTAACTCAAAAAAATGAACAAAATGGGAAAGAAACTACCACCCCCCCCCCCCCCTTCCCCAAGGCCACCCTGTCTACTCCGCTGCTCAAAATGTTTTAAATAGAAAAATAAAAGCACAAGTTGTATCATGATAGAATTTTTTTTTTGTTTATAAATTTTACTAAATTTTTGTCTTTTATCATGTGTATGTTCATGATGTTGATTAATCTGTTTATTTATTCATTACTAATGAACACTGTACAAAAAGTATTGCCTTTTCTGCATTAAAATTTGATCACAACAAAAATCTTTTTGTCAGGGCACATTAGAGGTGAGCTTACGTGAAATACTTAATATATTAGGTATTTTTTTTTAAGATAAAATACACTTAAACATTAGTTTCTTGGTAATCTGCTTCACAATGAAAAGGATTAGGCCAAAAAAAATAATAGTCTTGTTTCCTGCTACCAGCCTAAAAAAAATAGGGTAGGTAGGTAGGAAAATTATTTTATTTTTATTTTTTATTTTATTTTTTCCGACGGCATTTTTTGGATATGAACTGAATAGTTACATGATCAAAATTAAACATATCACAAGTCACTCAATATAATCTTTTACAATTAAAATTCATGTCTTGATGCACAACAACTCAAGTGGTATTTTATAATATACAGTACACTGTGTAGAAAGCTCCTTTAGTTTTCTCAGTATTTTTTTTTTTTTCGGTTATGGAACATGAAGGTATTTGTCAAATAGATAACCAAACAAGCATTCCTTTAAAAACTCAGCCAAGGACCATACATGTATGTGTTACAGAAACCATGAACTTTGTCAGATTACACTGTATTTAATTTCTGAGCAGATTAATTTTATCGTTGTTTACTATTTGCATATTTGTTTTATATACGCACTGTCTATAGAGGATTTTCCAACCACGAAACATTCAGTGCATTTATTCTTCGATTCATGATACCTGGCAAAGATATCATTAAAAGTGGTAGTACTCGAAAAAGTTGTTATTACGTTTATTTTTATGTCCTTGTGGCGGCACCGTACCAAAATAACAGAGAGCACATGAGGCTGGCCTGGCCGCCGCCATTTTGTTTTGTATTTATAACACGGGAACCGAAAACGGTGACAGAACGATAAATTCCTGAAATATTTTGTTTTTTTTTCCGAATCGAAAAAAAACTTTAGGGTAGGCCCCCAAAAATAGGGTCGGTCGGGTAGCAGGAAACAAGACTATTTTTTTTTTTGGCCTTAAATGATGCAGTCCATGTGAAAGTGTTTTGGACATTTGGTTCCGTGTTCAATGAACACATAGGACTAAACTAAATTTTGTCAGACCAGAAAACCTTATCATATGTAAAAAAGTGATAATACTGTAAATAGTACATGTGGTTTTTAGTACATATTCGGATTTGTAAGATATGTTTCACTTATTATAATAAAAATATTTGACCGACTTCTCGTTGAAATAGTCATGCACAAAACTGGGCACAGAGATGTTGATATTCAGGTACGGCATCTGACCAGAGACACTGGGGTCAGTAAGGTCAGAAGGTCCTATATGTCTTTCGCATAGACTGATGATGTGTCTGCAATACAGGGCTTGTACATGTAAAGCCACTAATTCTCTTTCATTTATTTTTCAGGGACAGGATTTATCGGTCGTAACCTTGTCACATATCTGGTGGAGAACAACTTGGCTTCCAAGGTGAGCTGATATGTATTAGAGGCTAAAACCTGTCATTGAGAAGTAAGATTTTCTGATTTCTTTTCAAAGAACAGAATACAATGAGTAGTCACCTTATGGATTAGAAAGTTGGCTTTGTTGTTTTTTATCCTTTCACCTGTAATGGTTTGAGCCGTGGATATCATCCTGTGTAGCTCAGTTGGTGGAGCACATGACTGGTGATGCAGGGGTCCTGAGTTTGATTCCAGGTCCAGCCACACATTTTCTCCCTTCCTGTTACACACCTTATAATCCCTATGCTAAAAATTCTTCTTTTCTACTTTGGATGCTAAAGCATTTCTTTTTTATCGTCTTCAATGTACATTGATCGAATAGGGCCCTGTTTATTTTCAAAAACCTTGGTACATGATTTGCATACCCATCATTTTTAGGTCATCTGAGTTTTACTCTGTTCACAAGTGACCTATTGCTATCTAGCTCTTTCACTCCTCGACCTGCGTGGATTTTTTGTGGGTTAACATTTTAAACATTTTCAGATTCTTCTCTGGTATTCAAATATGTTTCAATACAATGAGCCATCAAAGGAAAACATTTGATTTAAATGTAGTTTTCTCCCATAAAACATGAGATCATCATGATAAAAAAATTATCAAGCTAAGTATTATTTTTTCATAACAATTAATTTGTAGGTCAGAGTGGCAGACAAAGTTCCTCCTGTCCTAGCATGGCTGAACCAAAAGCACAAGGTAATATTCCATACGAAATGTGAAAATAACTGGCTGTTAACCGAACACCTATTAAAGCACCTTTTGGTTAGGATATTCAAATTCACATGGAAATTAACGTTAATTTTCTATTGTTAAATTACTCTGTTTGAAACTCAATTCACTTGTTGTCTCCTTTTTCAGGAAATTTTTGAAAATCCAGTGGTGGAATTTAAGCAGTCCAGCCTAATTAGTCCAGGTAGGAGAAAAAATTTTCTACCCTTGAAGTCAATGTAAATACCATGTAAAAATAATTAAATCAAAATTGTATTTTGATTGAAAGAACTAGATTCATTCCCAGCCTTTTAGGCCCTGTGAATTTCTAAAAAATTACTGTTTTCCTTAAAATTTAAGAACATTGCAATTTCATTAAAGCCTGAACTTTTAAGAGAAATATTTTAATCTGGAATTTACTTTGATGTTTGAATTGAGAGAAAATGTATCATTTTATAAATTGTTATATCTACAGGGCCATTTCATGCATAAATCAAACCTAGCCCTTTGTAAGGGTATAATAATCAGAGTGAAAATACAGTTGAACTTCAGTCTCTCAAACACTGATATCGGAAATAACATGGATATGTTGAAGGTATTTGGAAGTTCCAACCATAAACATTTAAGTATATTACTTCGATTTCTCCAAAATTTCTCGAATGCTGGGATATCTCAAAGTTTTTTCTTGGTTCAATAGTGTTTGAGAAATCAAGGTTTGACTGCATTCTGTATTATTTCCTATCTAGCTTGTAACATGAGCTTTGATTGGTTACAAAGTCGGGTGTAAAATTCCGTACACCCGACTTCAGCCGGGGGTAAATAACATAACATCTGGTCGTCACAATGCATAGTTTCTCTATGATAAAAAGGAAATAACATGACGTTCCTATATGCATTGAAGGACATAGTAAATCTTATATTGATAGCTTGATACACAGTTTTATAAAGATTAATTTGGGTACATAGGAAGTAAATTCGTTATCCAGGTCCAATCAAGGGTGTTCCGCCTCGGGGTGTATAGAATAAAACCTGGGGTAAATCCACGTACACCCTTGATTGGACCTGGAGAACTAATATTATCATCCAGACATGGATTTCATATGTAACATATATGAATATGTATATACTAGTGAAACTTGTTTTGTAATGACATGGATATTGCAAATACGGATATAATGAATTAAGGATGTAACAAAGTAATTTCACAGGTCCCAGTTACTTCGTTATAAACGAGTTTTACTGTATATAAAATACTACTATGACAGTTGATATCTGTTTACTTTTGTAGCATCAGTGTCTAGTGCTTTCACTGACCCAGAGGGTGAATACGATTTTGTTATCAACCTTGCCGCAGAAACAAAATACGGACAGACAGATGCAGTAAGTATGACATGATTGCTCACGTTGGATTCATGCCCCTTTCACGCTGAATGTTCTATTAATACTTTAAAATAGGCAGAATTGAAATTTGAATAAGTCTTTTCTATTTTTAACAATTTTTGTTCAATGAAAATTGATGAAATCTTACACAAATATGTCAGATGGGTTAAGAGTAAGACCAAATGATATTGACTCACTTAACACTAAGAGAGTTATTTAGAACTGTATTTTTTGGTGCAGGTGTACCAAGAAGGAATAGTCAACCTGAGTTTGAACTGTGCTAGGGAGGCGGCCAAACATAACCCAAAGGTGTTTGTGGAATTTTCTACGGGACAAGTTTATGCTGCAGACAAGGTTTGTAGTGATCATTTTGTCGTTTCTATGCATTATTTAGGGCTTAAAAGATAATCAAGCAAAAAAAAGGGGTACCTTGTGGAAGTACTGTTAGTTCATGTATCAAATTTTTGCTACCAAATTCTTTGGCCTGTACATTAACGATTTTTTCTGGGTAAAAGTACTAGGTACCAACAGATTTTAATAAGTATGACTATTCTTTCTAAATTTTTAAGTACAGTTGAACTTTGGTATCTTAAACTTCGTATAACATTTAGAAGTCCCAACAGCATATTCTTCAAGTATTTTCCCTTGATATCTCGAATCATCGGATATCTTTTTATATTTTTTTCACAGTCCCATCAGGTCGAGATAACAAATTTTGAATGTAGTTTTCTTTTAAATAAGGTTTGGGTTTAATTGAATTTTTTTACAATAATTAAAAGATAAATTCTCAAGTGAAGAGCCAATTTCTGACCATTTTCCAGAAACCTGCAAAAGAAGACAGCAAGTTGGACCCGTGGACCGTGTTGGCTAAACATAAACTGGAGGTAGAGAAACAGCTGAGAAATATCCCTGGTCTCAACTACCTGGTGGTAAGGCCTGTTATTGTGTATGGCCCGGGGGACAAAATGGGGCTAGGTGAGGATTTTAGTTTATGAGTACTGTAAAACCAACTTTTATACGCTACGACTTTATTTCATGATTTTGCGGGGGTAAACTAGTTCGCAACAATAAATGTTTGCAGAGTTTTTAAGGATCAGTTCGCGGCGAGAAATATTTGTGATGATCAGGCTATCACCAAACTCGCAAAAATTTCTTGCATGCGAATAAAAGTTGGTTTACAGTATCTAGGTGATTGTATACAATAAAACATGCGTAATATATTCAAGTGTCAGGAATGGACAGGTCTGCTTCATTATTATAAATATTATTTGTCATAACAGTATACTTTAAGATAATGATATATTTCATAGTCACAGGAATGAAAAATGGAAAAATCATTTGCTGTGAGCATCATATCATTATCAATGTGTTCACTATAAGCAAGTTTCACTGTATTAAGATAACTGATAAAAAGGAAATAGTAAATTACTAAATATGTGGCACATGTAAATTCATATAATAAAGGCATATGATATAGAAAGTAAAGAGGCAAAGATGAAAGATGGTGATTAATCTGATAAAAAATTCAAACTATGCCAATTCTTGTATAGGTCATGAAAGACAGATACCTTGAAATTTTAGAGGAGGGATCAGCTGTCTAGAGGGAGTAAGCTTCCCTTGTCCACAGGTTGCCTTATTCATTCATTTCTGAACTTTTATCATGTGACATACTTTTTTTTTCAGCCCCTAGGTTAATCATAGGAGCAATATACAAGTACACAAGACAGAAAATGAAGGTAGGTAAAGCAGCTGCCAATTTATAGAATAGTAAAAATGATTTAGGTTCATTATAAAAAGATACTCAGCACGATTTAACAAAGAATCAAAGAAAAAATGGAAGATAATAGGTCCTGGATTTTAAAGTATCGATCCTGTTCTTAAACACTATTGATATCAATGTAACATATGAATTATATCCTCTTCACCAGATGTTATGGACGAAAGATCTACAGATGAACACTGTTCATGTTATTGACGTTTGTCGTGCGGTCTGGCATCTTTGTAACCATGGCAAGAAGGGTGAAGTTTATAACATTGTCGACAACAGTCATACCAGTAAGTCAGCATGTTCATCTCTAATTTTTGTATAAACTGTTTAAATAATATTTCAACATGATACTGTACATCACCAATTTTTGGCGACACCTTATTTTCGCGAGATAGACATTGACTCTTGATTAGCGAGACAAAATGTTCACGAATGGTGGTTAGTGCTCTATATAATCTTAAGGAATACTATTATACACGAGAATTAAATTTTCGCAAGGACACTGTCTCGTGTAATTACGCGAAAATAAAGTTCTCGCGAATAAAAAGTGATTTACAGTAAACCAGTTTTGCTTGAGTCCAGCAATCCTGCACAGATATACAAAGATGGACAGCAATGTTAATTGTAGTGTTGTACTAATAATCGGAAATCATCCATTGTCGATGAAAAAATGCTACTGATTCCGATGATCGATTATTGTTTTTCATAATCGATCATCGGAAATGTACTAATTAATATAATTTATTATGTGTTAATTATCATTTATCAACAAATTATACAAGTACATCTTTTTTCTTGGTTTCTAATTTATATATTAGTTGGAATCTCCAGGTTATGTTAATGCTAACAGTGCGTTGTCAATGATTCATATGGACAGGCATCACACCATTCACCATACTTATGTGTTACATAGCAAACTAGCACAAAGCAGAGGTGATTAAGAACCAAAAGGTGCATTATATAGAAAGTGGAAAAGAAGATAAAAACCAAAGAAAACAATATATTATATATATATATATCCGCGATTAAGAAATAATATGAATTCATTGTTATAGTCTGCTTTTATATACAAAACTATGCCATCTGATTATAATTGGTAAAATCACATTGGAAGCAGTAACCGATTCCAACCGATGATCGATTATGAAAATTAACCGATGTCCCATCACTAGTTAATTGGTACTGGTTTTTGGTGTTCCAGTAAAATGAAGAACCTGAGATGTTTAAACTAATTTTTAATATAACAAAAAGCAATGGAAGATCTGAATTTTAATTCTGTTTCCCGAAAATAGTGTTCAGAAGATGAAGTGTATGGATTTAAGCATCCAGATTAGTGAGACTATACTGTGTATGCTCTAATAATTTAAGACTTCATTGTTTTGTCTTTATTTCTGTAGCACAGGGGAAGGTCAGTGAGCTGGTGTCTGAGATTTACGACATTAAATACGACTTCATGGGGTCAGTGCTCTCCAATATAGCTAGAGTAAGTAATTCAAAGTATATTAAGTACACCCCCACTCACACACACAACAAGTACGTACTCCAACCAACCGTACCAAAAAAAATAATTATTATGTCACACACATTTTGGATTTGCAAAACTATTTTCTTTGCATTTTTTTATCTATGTCATTTTTCAAACTGTTATTAAATATTTTGTCATTACAGATATATATTTTATTTGTGTTTTTGAACAGAGGCTTTTAGCCCTGTTAGTTATATATCTTTTGTAGGTTACATGTAAATATCAAGGTTTTATTCATCAGGTCAATAACACATCTGTAATGAACATATTTTTTTTTCTATTCTTTGTTTCTTTGTTGTTGTTTAGTTATAGCTCCATAGTTTTATATTCTTTTTCCATTAAGTAAAGTGGTAGCACTAATCAGGTCACTTTTATTAAATAGGTCAACATGACATCCGTCGTAGAGGATATTAACGATCGGCACGTACAGCCCTGGGCTGACGCTTGTGAGAGGGATGGTATAGTAAACACGCCGTTAAATCCCTTTATAGACCAGGTAATTAAACACAGTGTTAATTGCTAATTAACAAGAAGGTATCGTTAACACACCACTAAATCCCTTCATAGACCAGGAAATTATACACAGTGTTAATTGCTAATTGATAAAATGGTATCTTAAACACACCATTAGATCCTTTTATAGAATTGGTAATTAAATGGAGTGATGAATGCTAATTAATTATTTATTGCAAATTAATAAAAATTAGATAGTAAAACCACGGTTAAATTCTTTCATTAAATACACATTAAATTGCTCATTTATAAATAATTGGCTGTTCATAATTCTGGTATAATTGATTAGTAGTTGCTTATTAATAAGAGATTACTAACAGCCTGGAAATCCTGGGGAAAAAACCAATAATTTATGTCTAATTTGTGCACACTGAATGCAATTTTAACTTTTAGTCTGTGTGTGGTGTAACAGATGAAAACTTAATTTGTACTGCATACATAGGAAATGAATATACCTGAATAAATGTATTCCATTTAATATACATCTTTAAAAAAAAAAAACAGCTAAAAGTTCAATCCAAAGTTCATTGCAAATTTGCAACTGCATTGTTTATTTCTGGTTTAGAAATTGATTTTGTAAATCCTTAAACTTCATGACAAATATTTATAATTTATTGAGTACTAAAACCTCTTTTTAATGTTCGATTTTTATTTATTATTTTTTTTTTTTGTTAACAGGAGCTTTTATACAACAAGAATTTAGCCATGAGCAGTTCTAAATTAACAGCCACTGGATTTACCTATAGTATACCAGAGCTAAAAATAGAAAGTCTCAAAGAAGTAAGATCTTTTTAATAATATACTGAAAGGAAAAAGAAACGAAGGGTACAGTAAATTTTGAGGTGAATTAAATTTGTTTTTCTTTCAGTTTTATTCAGTATTCCTATCTAACTTTTAAAGTCATCTTTCAAAAAGATATAACCAAAATCCCATTTGATTTTTTCAAATAATTCATGAGTTATAGAAGCTCACACGACGATACCCCCCAAAAGTGAAAATCGAAAACTCTCATTATCTGCAGTGTCTCTCCTGCACATCTGTCATGAGCGTTTTTTCTCCTTTGCATGGAATTCATTAAATGGAGTATCTTTCAAACCCTGGCTGTATTGGACATGGGTAAATACGCCAAAAAATTAGTCATGCGTGCATGCGCCAGTGAAATGAACGCAACAGTAAGTTGACTGGGTCAGAAAACCAAATTGCAGAATTGTTTTCTTTCATTTTTCGTGTGGATGTAATGATTACAATAGTCTGCTGTATAAAAGACGGTTTTTGTTGTAGTAGGGTTACGATTTAAGAGACGACAGGATGAATAACCCGCTCGTTACATGATTCTGTGTCGCGTTAATGTCATCGACAGGGTTGATTGAAAACCCTCCCAGGCCCTCTGTGACAACGGGTAACAAGTTTTATGGGGGAAAATTTACAGGAAACTGCGTAGTTACCCATTGTTGCCTTTTTCATCAATTAGGCAATTCGAAAATCAGACCCCATGGAACTTCCGTAAACTGTACCAAGATTGCAAAAGAATCATATCGTCTCTAAACATTGAAATACAATGTGTATAGCTCAGGTGCATCAAATGGTGCAACAAGATTTGTTGACAAACTCGTCGTCATCAAATTGCACATGTTTTTGGTTTTTTAGCGTTTTCCTTACATGACGTCATACATTTTACGGTTGAGTAATTCTGAACACCGATTTTGGTGCATAGAGACTTAATTTCTCATCTGACCAATTTTCGTAATTTTCGCTAATGCGGTCAAATTTTTTTCGAATATTATGCTACCCTGCGTTTCTTTTTCCTTTCAGTATAGAAAAACTCTGTTGAAATTAACTTGCAATGGATATAGGGAAATTTCAGTTATAAGCAAGTTATAGCTGTATCTTTCGTCATATAACACTTTCGTATAATTTATATGGATGTGAAGAATTAGGTTACATTAAACTTGAAAATTAATGTATATGTAGAACTTCTTTTTGTAGCAAGTTAAATAGTATTTTAGTAAATTAGTACATGTAATTTGATTGGAAAAAACAACAGAATGTTTGTTTTACTTCTTTCTTACAGATTTTAGATGATTATATAAAATCTGGACTTTTCCCTCGTTCATTACTTTCTGCTGAAATGCTATGGAACGGTAATGATATAGATGAAACAGAGGAAATTCTGCCAGAACAGAATGAACCAGAGGAAATTCTGTCTGAACAGAATGAAGTACAGGACTCCTAGCATTATTTTTAAATTTCAGTATTTGCTAACATATATATTTTTAACATTCCAAAGTTTATAGAGTTATAAACATGTACTACGTTAATCTCGTTGTTTTTGAGTGTGTCTGTATGAAGATTGCAAGAATCTTGATATTGTTTGCCTGAGGAATATTTTGGAGATCAAGTATTTGATTTTGTATGTTTTTGGGAAATATGTCTGTTTTCCTTTAATATTAAGTAAGATATTCCTGTAATTGTTATCTTCAGAAAAATTCCTTTTTTTGCTATATTTTGATTCTAATCAGAGATATCTTTGACTCTTTATTTTATGTGCATACAAGTATAAGAATCCATCACTTATTGCCAAAGATTTTGCTAAGTTGTATATCGTTGTATACACTCCAACCTCTTTGTATAACAGAGGAAACATGATTAAATATTTGCTCAAATATTCACTTTTATAATGTATACACAAAACCCCCCACAAAATCATTTTGATATACATTTGTACATTAATGCTGGCATATGTCATTATTACATGTATATTTTAAGTGCTTTTATGCTCCTGAATATATGTGCTGTAAATCATTTTTTCCCTTGAATTTTTCTACATGATATCATTGTTTTTATCAACTGAACATGGTATCTCATTGTTTTTATCAGCTGAACATGCCTTTTGTTTATTGTTATGCAACGTAAAATGTGATCTTGTTATAAAATTTAATAATTCCCTCATATTGGAGATTTAATGGCTCATTTTATAGTTGAATAACCATGTTCATTTGCTTCTGTTAACCTGTCTAATTTACTGAATAATCTGTGATGTCATTTCCTGCCTTGTATCAAAATATATCCAAATTAAGCTAGCAATTTTGGCGCCTTCATAGATATTAAGATGAATGTTTCATATCATGTTTCTTACCTCTGTTTTTGCTTGAATGGATAATGAAAAGCTAATTTCTATATCAAGGTCATTTCTAAGATACTTTTCAGATTTATCAGTTCCATTTTGAGAACAATAGTAATATTTGATCCTTGATGCAATTTCATTCAGTTTGTTGTGTTAAAGGGAAAGGGCTGATAGAAATGATTTGTTTTTTTTTTTATGTGTGATGTGTCTTTCTTGCATTTAAATTTTATGTTAATACAGAGAATACATGTACAGTATTATTTAAGTATGTTTGTGTAAATATCCAAATTACAATACTTCCAGCTATTACTGATCAAGGCTTATTTAATTTTCTTTTCAAAACAAATTCTTTTTTTGTGGAATATTTATCTCAATTTCAGGTATCTATTCTCATATAGGCTCATGGAATATGTTCAGTCAAACTCAATACTAGTATTTCGAACACAGTGGGGGGAAAAATGTAGGTATTGAATTAAAAACCAACGCAAAAAACAGAATTATTACATTCAAATTCTTGTATTTTATCAATAGTATTCGAAAATTATGAAGTTTGAGATATTGAAGCTAAATTGTACACTATATGTTATTATGAAATTGTACATGTTTTTAACATGTATTTTATATATCATGCATTTTAATTATAAAGCAATGTGTTCACTAGATTATATTATATATATTTCATAATTTTCAATCCTTTAGTCATATTTTATAATGTACTTTATCTGTAGGTTTTTTGTAGTTTCTTTATATTTGTGTTGAAAAAGAGAGCTTTATGATATGTTTTCAAAAGTTGCTTTACATACAAATCTATCTCTTGTTCTCTCATTTGCTTTTTTTTTATATTGAGAGATTTGGGTGAATATTTTACAAATAACAATGACAGAAGCATTTTCAAAAGCTGAAATACCCTTGGCTATTATGGCGTTGCAATAGTAGCCAATACCTAAATACTATTTTCAAATAGTAAACAAAATTAAATGTGAAAGTAAGTTGTCCTTAAGGAAGTGCATTCAATTTTATGAAGTCCAACATAGATACTTGTCCAGTGAAAATGATGAAACATTTGTTTTGATGATGCCAAAGTTTATTGTCATCCAAATTGTATGGAACATATAATGTTTTTCAGAGTTGATAGGTTGAGGAGGTTTTGGGTGGGATGGGGTTAGGTTGAGGCGGGGACGGTTTGTTTGGTGTTTGTACTGCAACTTCAGTTCTTTGCAGAGCATAACTTGATCCTGTTTAAGCAGTCTTCAGACCTTAAGCTTTAAGAAATTTTCTTTTTTTAATTTAAATCTCCAAGATATGATTACCTTACTTATTTTTCTTTGCATATCATTTCCAGCTTCTGTAAGATGCTGTTTTGATTTTTACATTTGTTATTTTTCAAGCATTGAATGTCGCTGAATATTATTTGTTATATATATGCAACACAAAACCAAAAAATAAAATTTTATTTACAATGAGATTTTTTTTTTTGTTCTGTTTTGAGATTAATGATACAGGTTATGAAATGATTAATTTTCATGCTTTTCATCCTATATTTTCATTATTCCTTAAATTCAGAAATACGTCTAATACTTAAAAAAATAAGCGCTTTTATCGTGGAATTTTTGAAAAGTGTTTTGAAATTATGTTGAGTGATGTAACACGCAGGATGTCTCAAAGTTTACAAAACATTGGATATATATCCTTGAATTAATGTTGATATGGAACACGCCCGCACCTGCGATGACATCTTTGAGAAATATGTCTTGCAACCTAAAAATGATAAGAATACTACAAAACCTGTCTTTTTTTCCCCGAATGAAAAATGCTATAATCATAATCATGAAAGGAAAACGCCATTCACTGTGCAAGGTTACTAAATACTGTTTTTCTTCAGAGGGAGGATACGAGATATGCATGTCATCACGTTTGAATGCATTTATTGAAATGATTGATTACATAACCTTTTTTTTCCCTGTGCACGTTTTTCCTTAAGCAATGAACCATTTCTGATTACAAATGCATGGTATCCAAAATATCTCCAAACACAACATATAAAATCTGAATTTTAGCAGATGATTTCAATGTTCTTTATCCCTTAATGATTAAAGTGGTTTTAGAAAAATGAAAGCTATGCTTTTGATATACCTACTTTTGTGTATTTATGAGAGTTTTGGGCATGCGACTTTTCGTGAAAATGACGAGACGAAGAAAACGGCCCTGTTGCCAAGCACGACCTCTGGGAAGCAATTAAAAATTATACGGGATATATTAAATCAAGAAAGTTTAGCGCGATTCTCTATGATACAGAAAATTGAGACCTTGGTGATGGATGCAATTGATAGCAAAAACTTTAGCCAGGCCCTTGAGAAAAGGCTAAGCGAAGTTGTAAAGGAATTAGGTGATTTGAAAATAAATGACGACATATTAAATGAAGAGAACACAAAGCTCAAAGATGAAATAAAGGATCTTTATTTGATACTCAATAATTATACAACCGTCGAAAGTGCAAATGTTGAAAGCCTTAATGATTCGGAAATTTTATATCTGATGAGGAAAACTTTATTTGTGGAAAATCAAATTCAAACGCTATCGTTACAGAATTTGGATATAAATAAACAGTTAGTATTTTTGATGAAGAGAGATCTGAACTCTCTTAAAAATGAAACAATCGGTCTAAATGAGAAATATGACAAAATGCTGCAAGAGAACTATGCTTTTCAAAATCAAAGTACATGTATAATGAATGGAAGAAAATCTACCCGTTTAATCGAGCGTCTTTTGTCGATGGAAAACGGTTTGCAGACTCTTTTGGAGTCTTTTAATAAAACAATGGAAAATTATCATCCAAAGGCAACAGATGTTAAAGGTAAGTTAGTTGCCTTCTTACTTTGACAAATACGTCATTCACTTGTTATTTCATCTTTACGTTCAAAGTTATCGTTTCATAGATAACTTACATGTAACTTCTGTTATAAAAGGCAATCATTTAATATTTGTATTGTGCGAAAGTCTGCTTTATGTATTTTTGTTTATAAAAAATATAATTCTGCGTTAAGTTTAATAAAGTGAATTGCGACTTTAATGATAAGATAAACTTGGGATAATTTTAAGTAAAATGTTTTGTTTCGTCATGCATACTTTTTTTTTCTTTTTCGTTGCTCAATTACTTACTGCCACTATTTGAAGAATTTATCTTTGACTAAATTACTGAATTGTCTTACTTATATTTACATGTGTTAAAGCGAACGATTTCCGTGCTACAAATTGTGAAAAGGGTTGGGTCCAGTTTGAGGAAAACTGCTACCTTTTCTTAAGGATGGAATACAATTTTAAAGATGCGGTGGTAAGTGGATCCACAGACAGAAAATATGCACTTGATAGAATATTGAATTTCCAATAACTTTTTAATGCTACAGAAATATCTCATTATTTTGAGGGGGTTTCGAATTGTTTTATTTTTTAAATCTATTTTAACAGGATTATTGTAACAGAGCCGCAACTGGTGCTCACCTCCTTGAAATTAAATCTTCACATGTAGAAAAGTGGATTAATCTTCAGCTTACGATACGAGGTACATTTGCTAAAAAGAATTTTTTTTATCAGCTAGATAAATAAATATTTCAGTGATTTTTTTTAAACAGTTTTTTTTAACAGGTCATCAATATGCCTGGATTGGATTGACAGATATACTAAGTGAAGGTAGCTTTGTCTTTATCTCGACTGGAAGTAAACCAACTTACACAAATTGGCACAAGAACGAACCTAACAATTCATGGAAGATTGAACACTGTGCTGAAAAGAAGGGTACAGGGTTGAAATGGAACGATGAACGTTGTGACAGTGCACGTCCCTTTGTTTGTATGCTGAGTCTTTAAAAAGATTACCTTCTACCGTAAAAATTCACTTTCTGTTGAGATGTGTTCTATACACAAAAAGGGAAATGTGAAGCATCAAAATCCATAGCTTTAATAGCATATTAAAGTGTACATGTATATATTGCTACTGATACCAAATCGCAATCGATATCATTGTAAGAAATGACTTACCTTTATCATTGCAGAGTAAGCTTGTTAAAAAGTGTCTTCATTAAACAAAAGAACAGGTGATTTTTTTTTTACTTTTCTCCAAATGCTATATATTCAAATTCAATATAAAAAAGCATCATTATAACTCTTATGGCACTAGGAGTCCTTTTGGATATTTTCTTGTCTTTGCCAAGAACTTCCAATTCATATAAGAAATAAAGGGACAGTTTTAAATATCTTAGGAGAAATGTGTATTCTGCAATTTTGAGAAGAATAAAAATTAGATACAGAAGAACATGTAACGTACTTAAATATTTTTCTTTATTTTATGAATGGTATATGTGCGTAGCGCATTTGAAATAAAAAAAACATATTTCTACTCTTCAAAAATATTACCTGGGAGGCAAATGATTTGCTTTGAAATTTAAATTTTAATTCAACATTACTTTGGTTAAATCCACTGAAACAGAATAAAAAAACCATGGTGACAACACACCTTAAAAAAATTACGCACTTTAAAAAGTAATTTCAAATTGCATTACAATTGTGACAGAATCAAGGCACTTTGGAAAAAAAAATATAAAGTGTGTTAAATTTTGGTACGAAATCAGCAAACTGTGGAAAAAAATCAAAGTACGATAAGAGTGTATATCAGCATTTTATTTTTTACAATGGAGATAATTAAGGCACATTAAAGGCTGAGACAGCATTATTTTGTTATATTTCTTTTGAAAACTAGAACGAGGATATGGCGGGTACATTCAGAAGAATCCTCAACACAACTCTTTATCTTTTCTATCCAAGTATTTGTATTCACGTATGTATGAAATCAATTAAGTTACATGATTAGAAGAAATCTGAGTGCATAACATTTGTTTATAAAATTTTTTGAGAAATTATTATGGATTGAGGTAAAAAATTCAGTTGAAAAAGTAATGTGCCGAAGGGTTATTCTTCTTGCTTGAAATAAACGAGTCAGCCTTTGTTTAATATCTATTCACAATAGTTAGAAAGATGAATATGAAAGATTGATAGATGGATATATTAGAAAGAAAGAGAGAGGGAGAAAAATAGAAGTGTGATGGTGTGGAAAATCATCTCTTTCTCATAAAAGTTGTATAAGAGACAAAAACAATTTTTTTAGCTTCAAACTTGAACTTGAGGTACTTTAACGGAAAGGAATGGTTAGAATACACATATTAAAACAAATATTGTGTTTTTGGCAAAGATACCTGCACATACATTTATGCATCTTTTAAATTGTGAGATAGGATAGTCCTGCTGATTCTAAAAAGAAATTTAAAAATTACGAACTTAATACACAGAAAGCGCAATCGTCTGATTTGAATGACATCAGAGTGAAGATAACACACAGCGATTAATATCGTAAACCATTCAACAGAACGAGCCCTGGATAGAGTAAAAACAGGGACATCTTTAAACACGAGAGGTGGAATCAGGTATCAAGGAGGAGTAAGCATCCCCTACTGAGAAACCAACATCCATTGCGAGCTTAAGGTATTGATCAGGTATACGGGATACTCCTTAGTCAGATAGTTGATTTCCAAGGTAATAACAGTGTTACCTATCATAATTTTGCAAACACTCTGTCTGGGAGGTGTTCTTTTACTAGTCTCTTAAACCTAAACCCCGCTATAAGCGTTTAATATGCCGTAATCGCACAATTTATTAATATACATAGATTTTCTCCATTGACAGCTTTGGAGGAGGTTTAGGAGCTGCTTTTCTGTTTCGCCTTATCTGATTGGTTAATTGTAATACAGTTTAAATATCTAACCAATCAGATAAGGCGAAACAGAAAAGCAGCTCCAAAACCTCCTCCAACGCTGCCAATGGAGAACATTTTATGTATCCGATTAATAAATCGTCCTATTACGGCATATCAGAGACATATGGCGGGGCTTAGGTTTAAGAGACTAGTAAAAGAACATCTCCCAGACAGAGTGTTTGCAAAATTATGATAGGTAACACTGTTATTACCTTGGAAATCTGTCTCGAAGTGGGGAACCCCCGTTTGTTTACAACTTTTGTTTCTTACCTTGTGTATTTTTATTATACCGAATAGGGCCATTCTTTAAACGTGAGAAAAAGTACAATCTGATTGCATATAACGATATATAGATGTGTTTGACGGGGAAATTTTATATTTTCGAGGTATTATACACTCTTACATTTTTTTCATTAAAAAAAAGGGGGGGGGGTATTATCGATCCATACTTCAGGTGCCTGTGGTACAACCTCCAGCAAACAATTAAAGGTTATACGGGATATCTTAAATCAAGAAAGTTTAGCGCAATTCTCTATGATACAGAAAATTGAGACCTTGGTGATGGATGCAATTGATAGCAAAAACCTTAGCCAGACCCTTGAGAAAAGACTTAGTGATGTCTTGAAGGAATTAGGTGACCTGAAAATGAATGACGATATATTACAGGAAGAGAATACAAAACTCAAAGATGAAATAAAGGATTTTTATTTGATACTCCATAATTTTACAACCATCGAAAATTCAGACGTTCAAAGCCTTAATGATTCGGAAATTTGATATCTGAAGAGGAAAACTTTATTTGTGGAAAATCAAATTCAAACGCTATCGTTACAGAATCTGGATATAAATAAACAGTTAGTATTTTTGTTGAAAAGAGATCTGAACTCTCTTAAAAATGAAACAATCGGTCTAAATGAAAAATATGAAAAATGCTGCAAGAAAACTATGCTTTTCAAAATCAAAGTACAATGAATGGAAGAAAATCCACCCTTGTAATCGAGCGTCTTTTGTCGATGGAAAACGGTTTGCGGACTTTTTTGAAGTCTTTTAATAAACAATGGAAAATAATCATCAAACGGCAACAGATGTTAAAGGTAAGTTAGTTGTCTTCTAACTTTGACAAATACGTCATTCACTTGTTATTTCATCTTTACGTTCAAATTTATTGTTTCGTAGATAATTTACATGTAACTTCTTTAGTAAGAGGCAATCATTTAACATTGGTATTGTGCGAAAGTCGGCTTAACTTAATTCTGTTGATTAAAAATGATTCTGCCTAAAGTTTAATAAAGTGAATTGCGACTTTAATGATAAGATAAACTCAGGATAATTTTAAAGCGAAATTTTCCGTTTTGTAATGCACAAACTTTTTTTTCTCGTTACTCAATTATAATTACTTAGTGTTTCCATTTGAAGAATCTTTGAATAAATTACTGAATTGTTATTTATATTAACATGTCTTACAGCGAACTATTTCCGTGCTATAAGATGTGTAAAGGGTTGGGTCCAGTTTGAGGAAAACTGCTACCTTTTTTTAAAGGATGGAATACAATTTTAAAGATGCGATGGTAAGCTGATCCTCAGAGAAAAAATATGCACTTGATAGAATATTGATCGAATTTCCAATAACTTTTTAATGTTACAGAAATATCTCATTATTTTTGGGGGGTATCGATTTGTTTTTCTTTTAATAAATTTTTACAGGATTATTGTAACAGAGCCGCAGCTGGTGCTCATCTTCTTGAAATAAAAAGTTCACATGTGGAAAAATGGATTAATCTGCAGCTTACGATACGAGGTACATTTTTGCTATAAAATGAACTTTTTTATCAGGTATATAAAAAAATATTTCAGTGATTTTTTTTCAAGTTTCTATATATTTTAAGGTTTTCAATATGTGTGGATTGGATTGACAGATATACTCAGTGAAGGTAGCTTTGTCCTTATCTCGACAGGAAGTAAACCATCATACACGAATTGGCACAGCAACGAACCCAGCAATGGTGGGAATGTAGAACATTGTGCGTTGAAGTATAGTACAGGGTTGAAATGGAACGATAAACGCTGTGATGTAAAACGTCCCTTTGTTTGTGAGCTGGGTCCTTATAAACATTACCTTCTACCTTATCAATATGTTTTCTATTGAGATGTGTTCTATACTCAAAAGGACAAATGCGAAGCATCGAAATTCAAAGCATTAATTGCATATTAATTTGTACATATATTACAACTTACAAGAAATGCAAACAGTATCATTGTAGAAAATTACCTACCTTTATCATTGCAGAATAAGCTTTTCAAATATTGTCTTGATTAAACAAAGGAACAGATGAGTGTTTTATTTTTTTCAAATACTAAACGGGGGTTGTTCGGAAAATTCGTGGACTAATGTCATATAATTTAAACCGATTTTAAAGATACATCAATGAATTTTTCAACATTCAATAAGCATCATCATTTTTATTTATATAATAAATTATACATCTGTTTGTAAATTTTATTTTTTGATAAATTGTTGATAATTTTGACAGCAATGGTATGTCCGGGCGGCACAATCTCGTAGATTGCGTTTATCTACTTAAGTGTGAAGGATGTGGAGATAACGAACAATATTCAGTCTCAAAGTCCGTAAAACAAGACAAAATAAGAGCAGAGCAAACACGGACCCCCGAAACATCAGAGGCGGTATCAGGTGCCATGGAGGAGTGAGCATCCCCTGCCGACCGGTCACACCCGCCGTGTGCTCCTTGTCATGATCAGGAAATAACGGAAAAAATCCGTCGTTAATTCAGTGTATAAATAATGGACTAACAATTGGTATGAAAAACGTCAGTCAGCATTTGACTTAATGATAAATTGTATTTGCTGACAAGGTCATTGTATCGACCATAGAGCTTACGAAATGACGACTTTAAACGAGAATGCTGATATTCTTTTTTCACCAACTTGCTTGTCAATAATTTACCTCGTTTTAGAAATTGTTCATACGAAGAGCATGCTCTTGCGTATCGAATCAACTGAGATATATATACTCCGTATGCAGGTGATGAAGGTATATTGTTGCATAAGTAAGGGAAGTTGACGATAGAAAAGTCATCATGTGACTGAGAAAAAAACTTTTTTATATGAGTATTTGTCATCCAAAATTCCATTGATTCAGTCATGCAGTACATAGTATGACACAATTGTACCTTAAAATTTGCAATTTTTAACCCCATTTTGTAATTAAGTTCTTTGAAATTTTATCATATTTTTTTTATGAAATGTCCAAGCAATTAAGGATGTACAACACACCTACCCCAAAAAATTCCTGTCGTTTAATTTTCGTTATTTTTGTATATTTAATACATGACGATATCTACTGCATGTATGCACATTTTGGACAAAATCGTTCTAGAGGATTAGACAGGAACTTCCAAAATTTACCCCCCTTTACTTGTTTACAAGGAGAGAAAATTTTTAATCAATGAACTACTTAAACCTTGATTTTCAAAAAAGCCAGATTAAATATAAATGTCAAATTTCACTGGCTTATTCCTTTAACCATTTAACACAAAAACATAGTCATCTTTTTGATATACATATCATCAAAATAATTTTTATAGACCTTAAACTGAAAAACTATGAATTATCTAAGCCTTGAAAATTGCGTATTTTTCAAATTCAAAATTTTTTTGTGAAAAAACCTGTCGTTTAATTTTGGTAAAAACTTTCTTTAGGTAGCTGGTAGTAAAAATAATCTTCATAATTTTTTGTATAATTTTTGTACGACCAGTTTTGATTTAATAGCGGAAAATTACCCCCTCCCCCTTTCTCAATAAATCACGTCCCCGCTCGTCTTCCAGACGGGGGTCGATCACTTTGTTATATGAATCTACAAATACACATTAAAAAAATTAAATTGGAATATTGCTTTTGCTTCAAAAATACATTAACTTACAAATTTAAAAGTTCTCATATGTAAAGCGTATTTAAATGTAGATTTTTAGGCAATTTTGGAATACCCCTATCACCCCCACCCCTTCCTTTTTTGCGTCGCAGACCATTAGCGTTTGACGAAACGTCTTTTACAGTGGAAATATACTGGTATTTCGTCATTTGAATCCCGGAAGTATGCATTAGTTTTTAAATTCATGAATGCAGAATAAATATTGACTACTCTTTTGATATGTATTAGAAAAAAATTACTGAAGGATTTTAGTGTTTAGTCCATATATGTATGCGTTATGCATTCCTTATCACATGAAACCTGGATACGAATTCAAGTTTTGTTGAACTTGAATATGTTGATTTTTAATTTTATTTCTTTAATTTTATTCATAAAAAAAATGGTGTATGTTCAACTCTCCTGTTATATAAATGGAATAATTTAGTTTCTTTCATGTCATTATTTCAAACGAGACAGTATGTGGCCGTGGGGATACATCGATGTACACCCCTCATGATATTGTACGCATTTCTTTCAATGTCGTCGCTTCTAAAGTTAAAATGAAAATTTCGTATTCTTCCACATTAACTTCAAAATATCAAACATGAAACTCTTCATCTATTTCAATTTATATCAAATCGCACTTTGATATTTTTAAAAATCTTATAGGCTACGTTTTGTTTTGATTTGAGGAAATGCGAACCGACATTGTTGACAGAAAGTCAAACGATTTGCTGCAATAGGATATTCATAAATATGATAAATGCAGATAATTTCAGTACAAGTGAACAATTCATTTCAATTCTATACTTACATTGTGTATATGAGGTCTATAGTATTCAATTCTCGGATTTATCAGGTCTTCTGTAAATGTATCTGATTCTGTAGAAAACCGTGAATAAAGGGAGGAAAATAAACATCTCCTACATTTTCAGAGTTGTTCCTCTTTGATCAGTAAGGGTCTAAGAACAACATCGATTTTACATTGTAAAACATTGTAAAAAGTTTTTTAGTTTATTTACTGTTGTTTTATTTAATTAAAGAAGAAAAAACAATATTTATATTGTAAATGCACAAATTGTAATGAAGACCATTAATCGGAATGTTATATAGCCAATTGTACATAATGAGAACTTCGGCAATGTAAAATAAAATTTTCAGAATAAAAAAAAATGCTGCGCTTTGATAAAAAAAAAACAATTTATTGTATATGAAATGAAATGAAATAAACATTAAGGGATGGTATTTTATGTCTTGCTTTTTACGGAGTTTAACCGGGTTAATTAAAAAATACTTATTGATTGAGTATGGTACGCACGATTACAGCCAAGCCCCATATCCCAATTTTCTTTAATGATTGATACACATCGGGATCGTTTTACTCGTCGTTTTGACGCTTTATTTTTGACGTTAAATTTGACGTCACGTAAAACGTTCAATTGAAATCGCAAGAGTTATCTCCCCCAGTGTGTTGTACGTCTTTAAGGGGCTGTAATAATGCCAGAAGGGGATGGGTTTCTTTTTCCAATATTTTACAAGGTTTTACCGCCTGAAAAACTGGCATAGATCTAGGAAATATTTAAGTTGGCTACTGAAAATAAAAAAAAAATATTCAGAGTATTTGTTGTTCAATGCCAAAAAGTTTAAAGAGAAAAAAGAAATATAAAAGTTAATGTCGATTTTTAGTAAGGGTGTTCAAAGTTTGTCACGTCGAAAAGTGACGTTGATCATGCGTGATGGATGTTCAACAAGCAAATATGCTGTTTAATCAAGTTAGGATATCACATCACTATGTATAGATATATTTACAATATTATATGCATTGAAGTCAACAGTTCATGATTCGACTAACTCCAATTAATCTCATTAAGTGTATGAGGTTGAAAATGCGGACACCGAAGGTTGAAAATGCGGACACCGAAGGTTGAAAATGCGGACATCGAGGGTGATCATGTAATGTCTTTTTTTTTTTTTAGGACAAAATGATAAATATACAAGTTATTAAGCTAAAACTTTCAACATTTTTAAAAAATATTGTTGTTTGATGTCCCTTAACAATTTTCTTAACATAGACTTCATAAAATTTATTTCATCACAATAGTCCAAGAATTTTTTGAACAGCCTTCGTATATTCAAATTAAATATGAAAACGCATTATGATAATTTTTCTTAGACAAGGAATCCTTTATTGGATATTTTCTCGTCTTTGCCAACAGCTTCTAGTTTGTGTCAAGAAGTAAAGGAAGTGTTTTGAATATGCTAGGAGAAATTTGTATTATGAACGTTCTGGAAGAATGAAAATGAAATACAGAAGTATTTATAGTTAAATTATTATTTCATTATTTTATGAATTGCATAGGTGGATAGCGCATTTGAAATAAAAAGATATTCTACTTTTCAAAAAAAAAAAAAAAATCAATGGAAGGAAAATATCTTGCTTTTAAATGTTAATTTTCATTTACAAATTGGTTTGGTATAATCCACTGAAACATAATAAAAACACTTATGAGAACGCACCTTGAAAAAATAACACACTTTAAAAAAGAATCAAGTTGCATTGAAATTAGGACAGAATCTAGGAAATTGGGAAAAAATCAAAGTGCGTTAAATTTGGTATAAAATAAACGCACTGTGAAAAAAATCAAAGTGCAATAAGAGTGTATACATATTAATATTTTTTAATGGAGATAATTAGGGAACATTGAAAAAGATATGTAAAAAATACCAAAAAAAAAAAATCTAGACTTTTTTTTTAAAAAACATACAGCAGTTTTGTTATACATCTTTCGGAAACTGATGAATTAATCTACCCTTATCATGAATGAGTAGATGACGGGTACATTCAGAAGAATCCACAAATCTTTATCTTTTCTTCCCAAATATAGGCCTATGTATTCACGTATGTATGAAATCAATTAAGTAACATATACAGAACTTTTACAATTAATCATAACTATTAATTAATTAATTAATTAATAATATATTAATCTGATATAACGTTCGTTTATAAGAGTTTTTGAGAAATTATAATGGATTGAGGTAAAAATTTCTTTCGCGAGAGTAATCTGTCTAAGGGTTATTTTTCTTGCTATGAAATAAACGAGTCTGCCTTTGTTCAATGTCTATTCACAATAATTCGAAAAATGAAAATGATAGATTGATAGATGGATAGATTAGATAGAGGCGGGAGAGAAAGAGAGAGAGAATTATCATTCTGTGGAAAAAATAAATCCTCTCGCTTTCCTAAGAGTTATATAAGACATATTTTTTTAGGTTCACACTTGAACTTCAAGCACTTTCATCCGAAAAGAATGGAAAATGCACATATTTATACAAAAATTGCTGGATTCGTAAAGATACCTGCACATACATTTATGCATCTTTTTAATTGTGAAATAGGATAGTCCTGCTGATTCTAATAAGAAATGAAAATTTTACGAACTTAATGTACAGAAAGCGCAATCGCATGATTTGAATGACGTCAGAGTGAAGATAACGAATAGAGATGAATCTCGTAAACCATTCTACAAAAAGAGTAGAGCAAAAACAGGGACGTCTTCAAACACGAGAGGTGGAATCAGGTGTTTCGGCGGAGTCTACAGGCAATAAACTCGCTCGAAGTGAATGTCAGCAATCTGATTTTAATCAAGAGAGTTTATCACTTGTAGAGACGACTATAAAGGGTATATAGATGGATAAAATATACAGATTAGTTTAATAATGTACGTAGAATTAGGGAGTGAAAGGTAGTTAATTGACAGATGCTGGAAAGTGGAGACATTCTCCCAAAAATTGCGCAAAAAATATTGCGCCGTAAATTGCACTTTTTTAGCATTGCGGAATCTGTAACGTTATGGTGAAAGACAAATATATAAATCCAGAACGCAACAGATCTCTGCCGCTAGATACACAGAACACCAGGCTTTCCATACAGCCGGACGGCAAGAATATTCCTGAATCTATTCAGTTTATACTGAATAAATATTGTTTTAATCATTCCGATGTCGTTAGGACTTTTCTCTTCGGCATCATTTTCAGGTCATTAAAGAACCTTTTAAAGTTTTCATACATAGGTTATATTTTATGTGCATTTCAAAATTCAGGTAGATTTACAAATACAACACTTAACATAGAAAAAATAGAAAAATTATATTAAAAAAAAAAACAAATATGTTGGTGAAAATAAGTGTCGAAAAGTATCGTAATATCAACGTCAGTAATTTTTGCCGCTTGGCAATATGCAAAACCTGTCCTTGAGTTTATCTTTATATTTCAAAAGTTATCAATAGAACTAAATGACTCTAAGGAAAGTTCAAGCCCGAGAGGGGTCCTAAAACCTAAAATTTCGCTGATCAGAAACGTCTGACAATAATCGCCCTATAAAGTCGTGTTGTTTTTTTTTTACTGTAAGATCCAAATAATGTACAAAATATTGATTTTAACTCAGGTCATAGCACGTGTATCTGTTTAATATGAGGATAACCAAAAGTAATGTAATTACTGCTACTTGTAAAGACTTTGATAATCGAATATACTCAACCATTTTACATATTGTTATGAAGTGTGTAACACAAGATCCTTTCAGACTATATTCAGTCATTTTACTAAGCACCACCTTAAATCTGTTTTTTAACCAAACTTTTAAGTTCGTGTGGTTTCATAACCGTTAAATATTTTTTTTCTTTATTTTATGAATTGTATAGGTTGGTAGCACATTTGAAATAAAAAGATATTCTACTTTTCAAAAAAAAAAAAAAAAAAAAAAAAAAAAAATGGAAGGGAAATATTTTGCTTTTAAATGTTAATTTTCATTGACAAATTGATTTGGTATAATCCACTGAAACAGAATAAAGACATTTATGTGAACGTACCTTGAAAAAATAACACACTTTCAAAGAAAAATTCAAGTTGCATTGAAATAAGGACAGAATCTAGGAAAATGAAAAAAAAAAATGTATGAAATCAATTAAGTTACAAATAGAAGAAATTTGAGATAACATTCTACAAGAGTTTTTTGAGAAAATATAATGGATTGAGGTAAAAATTCCCGTTGAGATAGTAATTTGTCTAAGTGTTTTTTTTTTCTTGCTATGAAATAAACGAGTCTGCCTTTGTTTAATGTCTATTCAGAATAGTTAGAAAGATAAATATCATAGATTAAAAGATAGATAGATTAGAAATTTTACGAACTTCATGTACAGAAAACACAATCGTCTGATTTGAATGACGTCAGAGTGAAGATAACGCATATCGATGAATCTCGTAAACAATTCAACAAAATGAGTGTCAAAAAGAGCCCAGGATAGAGTAAAAAAAGGGACATCTTCAAACACGAGAGGTGGAATTAGGTGTTATGGAGGAGTAGGCATCCCCTACGGAGCAGCCACATCTGTTGCAAGCTCTTGGTATTGAGCAGGTACACTCCTTATTCAGATAGTTGAACAAGCAAAGACTACGTGTAAATAATGATTAAACACATGGAAATAAAAAAAAAAAACAGTATTGAAATCAATAATCCATTAAACAATACAAAGGAAAAGCAGAGCAAACGCGGATCTTTTAAATAGCAGAGGTGGGATCAGGTGTCATGATGGAGTGAGCAAAGAAAACCTTAATATCAATAAAATACTTGTATATTGCTGCTTTTTAAAAGTTACTTTGCTATCATCCTAAGTCTTCCTTTTTTCTATATTCTTTTTCTTCATTCATACTGCTAGTGCTTTAATTTTTAAGTGCTCTATTTTTGGATTTTTATGTCACTTGAGTAAACTCAGGTGACCTTTTGCTACCCATTTTCGTCCGTCATCGTGCGTCGTGCATTGTGTGTGAACATTTGAACATTTCCAGCTTCTTCTCTATAACCACTGAACCAATTTCAAATAAGTTTAGCACAAAGCATCTTTGGGAGAAAGGGAAACGAAAATTTGAAAAAAAAGTTGTAGTTAAAAAATCAGCGATGTCTCCACCGATGCCCGACATCGCTCCTCATCGACAATCCATCTTTAACACATCTTTCAAGGATTGATATATGTATGGCGGAGGATCATCAAGTGTACGTTGAATCTGAGGTCATCGGGGGGTTGAGTGGTGGGCAATAGACATCGGCCGTACATCGGTCGATGTTCGACCAAACATTGACCCATAGTCAACCGACGTACAAACAATGTTCACCAATGTTTGAGCTATGTAATATACATCGGCCGATTACCCTGGAACATCGTTTTATGATAAGCAATGCATCGCTTCAAATGGCCTTTGTAAATCCGGCCGGCTACCACGCCGTTTTTGATAAAAAGAAACGCATTGGTTGCCCATCGTACCCCCCATCGCTGGATAATGTGATTATACTTTAAGGACTACTAGGCCGATGTGGACCGATGTTGGGACATCGCTCACACCACGGATTACCAACGATTATCACCGGTCTACAGCCACCCGCCGGAAAATGTAACTTGGGCATAAGTCCAAACCCAATTTATAACATACAAATTTAGTATTTATTAGTTCCATTCCTTAAAATTTAATCTGCAATCATTTAGTGTAATAAAGAAGATGATTGCCCGTAAAATATAACTTTAAATTGTACAAAATGTTACTGTAACGTCTAGCTGATCGATACGTTTATTACAAAAGTCAAGGTAACCCCAATTATGCAATAAAGAGTAAATTTTTGATCCAGTCAGATAACACGTTATAACAATATATTGATATATAAGGTATTGTTTTTATTTATTTTCTGCATAGGAATGACGTTTTTTTTAACTTGTTATTTGTTACTTCATAAATTAAAAATATTCTGGTATATAAATCTGATTTTCTGAAATCAATTTATTATAGTAGCAAATTGATGTTATAAAATATCTCAAAATTTACGTAATGAAAAGTTACCATCCCTTTTTAAAAGGCAAATGGAAAAAAACCAAAAAACTTAGATATAACAAGAGCATCATTTATTGAATTATTTTTTCATATGAATAAATAAATTTGAATTAATAGTACAACCATGGGAAGATCAGTGTTAATATTTCTAGATTCTCTTTAAACAATGTGTTTATATGTAAGGTATTTACATCTGGCCTGTTAAATCATGCTTTTGAATTCCGTACTAAAATGTAATACAGATCGGTAGATAATAAAATTATGTGAATGCGAAATACTGTGATTACGTATGATTATGAAAGGATCTGTGAAGCAAAAAAGAGTATATAAGGATTACAACAGAAATTAAGGAGTCCAACAAGTACAGCTATATGGTATGTGTATATATAATAGACAAGTGACCTAGATTTCCCCGAAAAATTAAGAAATAATGTAGCAACGTAATTAAATATGCATGAGATTTGAAAGCAAACAAAAACTGATAATATAATGGAAATAATAATGTTCATTTTTCTATGGATGCTGATTGTGGCAGAAGAGTTTTTCAGAGCTTTCATCTTTTTTATATGTATAACAATGATGGCACAGAGAGAAAACAACCCCCAAAGAACACGAATAATGAAAAACGTAACCTGAATGACTTGAAACTGAGAATGAGAATCTTTAATAATCGTTGATATCATTATTAATATGAAAACTAAAAACAGAGAAGAATAAATCCAGATCATTACAGAACATGCCATAACAATTGAGGCGGTAAGTCGTATTTTACTCTGTAAGGGATGGACTGTTAATAAGTATCTGATCATTGAGAGGAACACGATGTGTGAACTTGAAGAATTTAAAATTGTGTCTTGTAGAATATAAACAGTCATAAATCCAAAAGATCTTTCGAAAACAAAATGTTGAACTCCAAGGTAAAGCAAAAGAGTCGAAAATTTCTGTACAAATGTATTGATGATATTTAGAGTATCTGGTAATGCAAGGCAACCTATGGCAACAAATGTTGGAGTATGGAACTTTTTAATGCATAAGATTGTGCAGATGGTGACGACATTTCCTACGAAACCCAGTAATCCGATAACCAATGCCAGAACCGCGATTGCTTTCTCAAATCCTTCCGATATCAAACCATAATTTCTTGTATCGAATAAAAAGAATTTCACTTTTAAATCTTTTCCAAAAATCATAATGGTAATCAGACACATTTTTTGTTTCGTTCCAGTTTCTCTTTAGAGTTTCGACATCTGGAGAGAAAGGTGAATACCAAAATGTACTATTGTAGTTTAATTCTGTTTCTTCATCAATATGAGACGAATTCCATTTGGAAGGTTCGGATGTGCTAACCCAAACTTCTCTTTTATAAAAAACCATTTCAAGACAAACTGTAAAAAGAAGTGTTCTTTTTAGCTACTATAAACAAAACATTATTATTTATGTAAATACAAATTTATTAATAGTAAAGACCCCAATGACATAAAAAGAATATTTTTTTTTCGAAAAATAAAATGTACGTAACTTACCTCTCTTTGTATTTACCAAGTAAAGTGTGGGGCAATTAAAAAACAGGCTCGTTGATGTCACGTGTCTTTCAATATATATTATGTCCTTTTAACTGAGATATCAGTTTCTGAAAAGGAAACACGTCGTCTTTCCTGCTTTTGGTTATCTAGCACAATATATTTCTATTAGTCACTAGGATTTGAAAAAAAAATCATTGGTCTTATCCTGTTTATCATTGAGAAGAAACATCTCTTTATATTGATTATTGAGAAAATGAACAATACCATCTTCATGTATAAAAGTTCATTAAATCATAGTTACTTCGCTTTGGTAATCCGGAGTAGTTTCGACCACTTTCCTGATGTGTCACTTACAGTAAAAAAAAAGCGTTTTCAAAAGACTATTTTAAATTTAATAATTTCCATCAGCCTCGGGTTAATTTCATCCAGAACAAACATCGAAAACTATTGCTAAAATTTATGGTCGAAGAAACTAATTTGGCTCTTTTAGAAAAAAAAACAACTTAATATTGATTACATTGAATAATCATTATTCCTCTTTATTCTTAATTTTGCACTTTGAATCACAGACTCTTTATACATGTAGTTATACAAATGCATAGAATTTCTCAGATTCCAAACATATTGTATGCTTTTTTTCATTTAATTGGCAAACATTAATTTAAAAGTTTTTTTTTTAAATTGTCATTCCAAACAGAGTCATTCAACGTCTTAAAGCACAAATTTGGAATTGCACATTTATTATTTCTCCATACAAGTTAGTGAACTCCACATTCCTTGTACAGGTACAGTATTGTTTAAAAAAAACAATTTCTTTTAGAGAGATAGACATTTCGAAATTAAATTGAGACATTTAAAACGAGATTACCGCAAACAATATCCCCCCTACGATAAAAGTTAAATTTCGTTTCTTTTACATTGTTTAAACTGAACATATGGCGTATGTTATTGCACTACTATACTTTATTTCTCCAAATATTAACATCAAAGAAACATCTTATGTGCACTAATTCATCATATTTTGTAAGGCTAATGAAATCATAGCATAAAAGACAAATGGCAATGTGGTTCGATTCAATTGTTAAGTAAGAAGTACGTGTTTGTAGAAATTTCAATTTGAATACGTAATTGATTAAATGGATATCTAAACACAATATGCTTGAAAATCTTGTCTAAAGGGCTTCATAGATATTATTAATAATGAAGTCCATTGTCCATAACTCTCTCTGAGTACTTTTGTGAAACTATTGTACATTTACAATGTAGGCATTCATATGTCTTTTTTTAGCATGTGTGGTTCTATTGATTTCAGCTATATTCCACAAAACAGAAAACGGAAATTTAACACAGAAAAAGGCGTCAGTTTTAACACATATTTGAAGGATCATAGATTGAATTATGCAATTCAATGGAGAACAACATAAAGACCTATTTAAATATTTAATTTTAGAATCCGCTTTTCCTGCTTTCAGAACAAGGATAGGTTTATGAGGTACTAACATACATGTAATTGAGAAATAAAGAAGCCTTTAAATACACTGCAAAAACAATATGTAATAGAAGAAAAATATGACATCCGTTTTTCGTTTATTTTAGATTGCAGTCAATCATACTAAGGTTTTGAAAATTGATCTTTTCAGGCCTGTCCTTAATAATGATTAAACCAATATACAGTCCCTGAAAGTTTCTACTTTACCAATTGGAGGGTGAGCGAACATTAAACGATCAAAACTCTATTGCCCGCTGAATAACGAAGCCACGCCCTTAAGCGTACAATGTAGCAACAGTAAACATTGCTGGACGATGAGTGATATTCCAAAAATGTTGTCTGCGTAGAATTTATGCACGCAAGTTTACTGTTATATGTTTTTGTGTAAAACATTCTGTAAAATATAATTAATATTGCATGTAGTTGAGATATTCACCTATATGCAATATTTACATAATGTCTAAGACTTAAGGTATTCAATCCCTTAAATAGCAACAGATTCAATGAAATTGAATACATTTCGATATTTTAGTTTTGAATACTCGGTTTATTTAGACATAATTCATATTTATTACTTAAAGCATGTAAGGGTGGAATGTGTCCCAATTTTTGACCTTTAATTTCGGTATGAGTTATTTCCCTTTATTTAAAATTGATAAAAAGAAAATAAATAAAAAAAAAATATCTGGTAAAAATGTTTCTAATTGTCATTCTATTTTTAATGTTTTAGAAGGTAGACTTCAATAAAATCTTTGTTAATTAAGTACTGCTGAGTAAATGATGTTTTAAGACTTTCACCTGGGCAATCCTTTTCAACTATAAAATGCTTTCATATAATGTCAGAGTATTATGTACTTAATGGACATTTAGAGGTAAAGAATTTAGTCCCATTAGGGATTGAAATCCTAAATATTATCATAACAAAAATTGCACGAAAATAAGATTACACTTTTTTGTGTATTTGCATTTTTCGGCGGAGAGAGATAACAGATGCAAGCTCTGAAGATAAAAATAAACATAGATGCTGGCCACTAGGGGGATCTTTTAACCTGAACTATTCCCAGATTATAGGATTCATTAGAATGCGGTTGTTTACTTGTTTATCGGAAGATGTATTTGGTTAGGACGAAGAAGCAACCAATAGGATTAAAGTGACCAGAGTTCAGATGTTTGCATCAATTATCTACGGAATAAATATATTTCAAGATTATGCAAAAAAGATTAAAAGTCATTTTTAAAGTGCACAGAAAAATTAAAGGAAGGTTTAAACACGGAAAATGGTAAATTAAATTCAGAGCAAAATCAAAAGCCATTATTGCAAATTGCAAAGAAATACTAAAATATGCAGGGCATATATGGGGGTGTAAATGTAGCTCAGTGAGACAATTCGGCAGTGGAAAGCCAGATTTTTTCTCTTTCTGGTTGCATTTATATTGGTAAGATTATTTTATAGACTTGCGCGCGTTTTGGTCAAAATCATTAAATTTTGTTATGACTTATCTTATTTACAGGTTAAAGTTTTTATATTATAAGTAGTTATATTATAACAATACTTATTATCTTTTCTCAAATTATATATTGTAATGATAGATGTTTAAAATAGAGATTTTTAATAGAGAGTGGAAAGCTGGATTTAAACAGTTGGGTTACATCGCCACTCCCCATAATATGTAACATACAGAAAGAGAGTACATAAATCCTAGGGAGAATAGATGCAAACTGCCTGGGACATTGGGAACCTGATTAACGTTGTCTGGTCAGGACCAGGGAATTGGAGGATTGTTTTCCTTGGGCCCCACAACCTCTCACATGCGTAAAGCGTAGAACGATCCATGAATTTTATCAGATTATCCAGTAAGCAGACAAATCATATAAAAATAAAAAAAAAGTTCCAAAAAAAAAAAAAAAAAAAAAAAAAAAAACCTTAAATATCCCAAACAACAGACTTTTATATTCATGAAAGAGTGACTTTTTATTTTTATGAAAATATCAATATTATTGTACAGTACCGACCAGAACCAACTTGATATAAAGCAGTCCCAGAGCAATCCCGGGGACTGCTTTCTGTGACTTTTAAAGCAGTCCCACAGCTGTCCCAGAGCAGTCCCATAGCAATCCAAGAGCGGTCACAGAGCAGTCCCATAGCGGTCCCAGTGAGCTAATTTATTTATTTAAGGGGTGGAAAATCACTAGCGTGGATAAAATCATACCTTACTAACAGGCAACAACGTGTTATCATTGGATCGGTAACGTCAGACCCTTGCCATCTTCAGTTCGATGTCCCACAAGGATCTATTATGGGACCAAAACTTTATTGTCTTTTTTCTAAACGAATTGGAGAAATATGTCGTCAACACGGCTTCAAATATCATTGCTATGCCGATGACACCTAGGTGTACATGATGATAAAACTTCCTGAAAACTGGAACAACTATTTTAAACGACTTGAAAATTGCTTGCAGGATATAGGGACCTGGATGTCGATAAATTAAACCAGGAAAAAACCCGAATTGATAATCTTTACAACAAAATTCCAATCCAAAAAATGTGCCAGTCTTACAACTTTAAGTTGGAGAAAGTGTCATCAACAGTGTAACGTCTGGACGTAATCTAGGCATTCACTTTGGCAGGTTCTCACTATGGAAAAGCAAGTAGCATCCATCATTAAAACGTGCAATTATCATCCCCACAACATTGGAAGAATTAGGAGTTTCATCTCAACTGATGCATGCAAAACTCTCGTGAACTCCTTAGTCACATCTCGACTGGACTACAGGAATAGTATACTATTTGGCATAAACAAGAGTTCTGTTAAAAGGCTACAAAAAATCCAGAAAAATGCAGCTCGACTTATTACAAAGAAAAGATAAAGAGATCACATCACTTCGATTTTTGCTGACTTGTACTGGCTTCCAGTGGAGTTCCGACCGAAGTATAAAATCCTTGTGTATACCTACCTTGCATTGTATGGATTTGTTCCCGAGTATTTACAAAAAAACTTATTACTATCCGTAAAAGTAACCGTACTCTACGATCGGACGGAAGTTTGCAGCTCAATTTACCAAGGGTGCGCACCGGGACGTATGGTGAAAGACAATTCAACTATTCTGCAGCCCATTTATGGAACAATCTCCCGGTGCACATTCGACAAGCCAAATCCATCCAGTGTTTTAACAGACAATTGAAAACTCAGTTTTATAAATTAGCTTTTGATTAACTTTTTAGATTGATCTATCGATTGATTTTTATTTGTGTTCCTTAACCATTATATTTTTAATTCATTGCAATTGTATCTTTATTTTCATTTTTTACCAAAACAAGACATTTTCAATATAAGACTAAAATTATTTTTAAAGGAATATATGCAATGTTTATGTACATTCTGTGTAAAGCGACTTAGGGTGATATTTTTATTATGTAGGGCGTTATAGAAATTTATATTATTATTATTATTATAAGACTCCCAATACTTGTTCATACTTTTATTGTGACAGATGAATGGTGGCATATTTTTTTTTATTTCATGGTCATTTGATAAATTATTAAGTTTTATTTAAAGGCTGCATGCAATGCCATATATCGAAAGGTACATGTACTCGGAATTATTTACCTTTTTCAATTAAGAAAAAATTTAAATCATACTGTAATGATTTGATATAGTGCAAATGCAGACTACATAATGCTAAAGAATTAACTAATTGAATAGGCCTAGATATATACTATAAAAACTGTCGATCGTGTAATGAATAACTGAACCTCTACATGTATTTCTGAAGATGAGAAATAACTCATTCACAATGGTGTCGTTTTTAAAATATAAGATGAGTTATCAAAAGTGTTTGATAAATGTGTTTTTGAGAGTGCTTTAATTTCTCAAACGTATGCCTTTTTGTTATTACATGTGATTAGACAGCAACAAAATATCTTTATGCCCCTTCCAAAGATAAGACACATTAAGTTATCGTTCCTAGCATGATGTTTTTGGGGTGTTATTTCTGATGTAAACAAAAAGTGATATGTATTGCGATCCTCTTATTGATTATATTAAATAAAAGAAATATTTCTGAAAGTTGTATCATAATCTTTCTTATATATTTTCCTTGAAATATAACTATTTTAAATGTTATTTGGATTATTTGCATTTTTCTATAATCTTAAGGCATTAAAAATATGAGATGGCTCTACCGCTTTTTTAGATACTTCATAAAAGTACAATCTTATAAATTTAGTTACAAACGCAGCATGATTGAAATATGGAATCGATATAAAGTATAACATTGCAGCATTGTTAAGGCTGAAATAAGGAGGCGGGGCTTAATTTATACGCAAAAGTTTACTGTGACGTCACACTAATATATGACATTTATGTATTCCTCATAATACCAGAAAATGAAAATAATTTGCAACTTTAAACTGCGTTAGCATAATAAACAATAATAAAACTTATCAAAGCATTTAAAAAAGTTGCTAGTTAAATCCCATACAGCTGGTAATAAACAAATCACTGATCTCGATGAACTTGTCAATCATGATTTCAGGTGCTGTGAGAGGCATATTGAGGAATTTTTTAACCAAAAAAAATGCGTTTTATTATAAAACAGAATGTTATTTACAGGTTTTAAATAGGCAAATAATACTAATGTCTATTCTTTGTTCAGTGCGATTATTCATTAGTTATAGAGAGAATGTATTTAAATAATTTTGTCCTGTTTTTATGTTCAGGTTAGGTCTATTTTACATCGAGGTGCATCATTAAATCGTTCTTTTAAATAGAATCGCTAAAATTATTTATTGCTAAAAATAAAATACCAGATTTTAGGTAGAAATCGCTAAAATTTCCACTTATACGGTATTTCTTGGCGGATGATGGAAACATTCAGAAGAATCCTCAGCTCAACATTTTATCTTTTCATCCCAAAGATAGGCCTATGTATTCACATGTGTATGAAATCAATTAAGTTACATATATAGAATTATTACAATTAATCATTAATTAAATTAAATAATTAATATTATATTAATCTGATATAACATTTGTTTATAAGAGTTTTTGAGAAATTATAATGGATTGAGGTAAAAATTTCTGTTGAGAGAGTTATGTGGCTAAGGGTTATTTTTCTTGCTGTGAAATAAATGAGTCTGCCTTTGTTTAATGTATATTCAGAATAGTTAGAAAGAATAGCTGAATATGATAGATTGAAAGATGGATAGATTAGAGAGAGGCGGGGGAGAAAGAGAGAGAATTATCGTTGTGTGGAAAATTCATAATTTCTCTCTTTTTCCTAAGAGTTATATAAGAGGTAAAAAAAATTAGGTTCACACTTGAACTTTAAGCA
This sequence comes from Saccostrea cuccullata, assembly GCF_032062105.1. Lineage (NCBI taxonomy): Eukaryota > Metazoa > Mollusca > Bivalvia > Ostreida > Ostreidae > Saccostrea > Saccostrea cuccullata. The sequence continues at coordinate 157,605 of NW_026927101.1, read as the reverse complement.
CTCTCACCCGAAAAGAATGGAAAATGCACATTTTTATACAAAAATTGCGGGATTCGTAAAGATACCTGCACATACATTTATGCATCTTTTTAATTGCGAGATGGGAAAGTCCTGATGATTCAAATAAGAAATGAAAAATTCACCAGAAAAATTTTAAAATTTAATAAACAGAAAGCGCAAGCGTCTGATTTGAATGACGTCAGGGTGAACATAACGAGCAACAATTAATTTGTAAACCATTCAACAAAACGAGCCCTTGATGGAGCAGAAACAGGGACATCTTCAAACACCAGAGGTGGAATCAAGTGTCTCGGAGGAATAGGTATCCCCTACTCAGCATCCACGCCCGTTGCGAGCTGTAAGTATTGATCCTTGTATACGGAATACTCCTTAGTCAGGTAGTTGAACAAGCAAAGACTACGTGTACATAATGATAAAACATATTGTAATAACAAATAGTATTCAAGATCAAAAATACATAAAACAATACAAAAGAGGAGCAGAGCAAACCCGAATCTTCTAAATATCAGAGGTGTGATCAGGTGCCATGGAGGCGTGAGCATACATGCGTAGAAACCCCCAATACGAATAAAATGCTCATATATTGCTGCTTTTTAAAAGTTATTTTACTATCTATCTAAGTTATCCTTTTTTAACATTCCTTTATTTTATACATACTTCTAGTGTTTTATTTTTTAAGCGCTGTATTTTTTGGATTTTTTTTTAAAAGTGTGTTTTAAAAATCTGTTGTAAAATGTAACCTGCAGAAAGTCTTAAAGTTTCCTAAACTTTAAATAATTATATGCTTGAATAAATGTTGATATGTGGTACATGTACGCCCTCACTAGCAATAACGTCTTTCAAAAATATACGTTTTTCGCAACTTGAAAATGAGAAGAAAATAGGAAAACAAAATTACTTCTCTATTCTTATGAAAAATAACATCGAAGTTTAAAAAAAATCATCCTGGCATCATTGGAGAAGATAAACAGAATTAGATTCATCTTGAACGAGAAGGATGCGAGACGTTTTATGTTAACCTTATCATACTAATTTACTAAAGTTGATAAGGTTTGATAAATCTTCGTTTACTGGTATATGTAATCAAGGGAAAAAAAACTCTTAAGGCTACTAGTGCTCAGTTTGTTAAAGATACCTTAATTTAATTCTGTACATAAATTCTTGATTTCAGCAGATGCGTTTTATTCATTTTATTTTCCTTAGAAGAGAAGAGAGAAATGAGGGGTACGTTTTTGTTATATTTACTTTTCTGTATTAATGAGACGTTTGGAGGGGAGGACAGCATGAGGGAAAAATCGTCCTCGTTGCCAAGTACGACCTCTGGCAAACAATTAAAAATTATACGGGATATATTAAATCAAGAAAGTTTGGCGCGATTCTCTATGATACAAAAAATCCAGACCTTGGTCATAGACGCACTTGATAGCAAAAACCTTAGCCAGGCTCTTGAGAAAAGACTTAGTGATGTTGTAAAGGAATTAGGTGACTTGAAGATAAACGACGACATATTACAGGAAGAAAATATAAGACTCAAAGAAAAGATAAAGGATCTTTATTCAATACTCAGTAATTATACAACCGTCGAAAGTGCAAACGTCCAAAGCCTAAATGATTCGGAAATTTTATATCTAAAGAGGAAAACTTTATTTCTGGAAAATGAATGTCAAACGCTTTCGTTACAGAACTTGGATATAAATAAACAGTTAGTATTCTTAATGAAGAAAGATCTTAACTCTCTTAAAAATGAAACATTCGCTCTTAATCAGAAATATGATATCCTGCTGCAAGAGATCTATGCTTTTCAAAATCAAAGTATAATGAATGGAAGAAAATCCGCCCGTGCGAACGAACGAATCTCGAACGTCTTTTGACGATGGAAAACGGTTTGCAGACTCTTTTGAAGTCCTGGAATAAATCAATAGAAAATTATCATCAAAAAGCCACCGAAGTCAAAGGTAAGTAAGTTATTTTCCAACAAATCCTTTGGCAAATGCTTCACTTTAATGCTATTTCAACTGTGCGTTCAAATTCATTGTTTGTAGATACATGTACTTAGTAACTGAACTTCTACTGTAAAAGGTAATCATTAAATAATGGTATTGGTGGAGATGCTAATTCATGTAATTCTGTTTTTAGAAAGAAAATAGAATAAATTCTATCCAAAAGTTTAAAGTAAATTGCTTAAATGATAAGAGTGTAGAACTTTAGATAATTTAAAACTGCTGTAAACGTACTTTTTTCCACGGGGTCATTATTCCGCGGAATCTCAATTTCTGTTTAATCGGCGGGTAGAAAATTACGCAGATTTTCTAGATTGTCAGTATATGCCTTACATTTATATTAAGTACGCTTGGACAAATTTCCGCGGAAAATTTGTGACCGCATACATAGTGTAAATTAATACCACGCGGAAAAATGTACTTCTACAGTATATCAATAAGGCTAATCAGCTGCCAATCTAGTCAAGTCAAAATACAGAATTATATTCAATTTGAATCTGAAATGATTTTTTCCCTTTATAAAACAAGAAAAACAGGGAGATACGAGGGTATGCAAAAGATTGGATTTTTTTCTCTATTATTCTTAGCTCTCCGATTGGCTAAAACTTGATTACATGATCAAGTATATAACAGCATATACTCGTATATTTGTATTTCTATTTATAGATTCTAAAAACACAATGGCTTGAAGTTTTAAAAAAAATGGAGATAAAGTTCCACAAAATATATAGCAAAACGTCTAAAATTCTTCAGAAAACTTAAAGCTCACAATAACTTAATGTTTTTTTTAATCAAATTAACTTCTTTCTATAATTATGATGTTTTGCAATATTAGTCGGATATAACAATGTCTTGAATTAAAATCTACTTTAAAGTCAAATATTAGATTTATTTTTATAAATTATGATAACACAAATATAGTCTTTTAAATTATTACATTCCCTATTTATAATTTAAAAGGAAGCATATTACGGATTATTTTTTTTTATATTTATACGTCTGTGTTGAAAAGATATCAGAGAAAATTGTGTCTTGTTCGTATTATTTTCAAAATTAAAAAAAAATAATATAACAAATGTAGGCCCTCCAATTGGTCAATTTATACATATATCTACACTACATTTAAGCATATGGACCGAGCACGACCTTATGAATTGGCACCATGAGACCAAGTCTTCCAACAATCTATTCATTGGGATCTTTATGGGTACCAATTTCGCTTCGTTATTAGCAGACCTATTGTTGTATTCATATAAAGCAGAATTTGTCCAAATCTTATACGTGAAAAGAAAATAAATAAAACACTTGCTTTGGCATTCAACTTGACATTTAGATATATCGACGATATTGATGTATTGTCAATTAACAATGGTAATTTCCTTTCTGATGTCAATATATCCTCGTGAGCTTGAGATAAAAAAGTACTACAGAGTCTGACACGCCTGGTTCATTTATGGATATATTACTTCAAAAAGTTAATTGTAATCTTACAATCAAGCTCTATGAAAAACGACATTACTTTAACTTTCCAATGGTCAATTTCCTGACTTATACATTTCTACGTATGAACAATTTCTAAAACGAGGTAAACTATTGACAAACAAGCTGATGGAACAAGAATTTTAGTAGTCTCGTTTGAAGTCATCATTTTGTACCTTCAATTACCTCGTTAATAGATACAAATCATCATTTAGTCAAATGCTGAATGACATTTTTTCATACTAATTGTTAGTCCATTATTTATACGCTGAATTGACGACAGATTTTTCCGTTGTTTTCCGATCATGACAAGAGGCATACTGCAGGTGTGACCGGTCGGCAGGGGATGCTCAATCCTCCATGGCACCTGATACCATCTCCATATTCTGGAGGTCGGGGTTTGCTCTGCTCCTGTTTTGTATTGTTTTATGGTTCTTGATCTTAAATACTGTTTGTTTTCCTCAAATGTTTCATTTAATACGAGGATTCAAAAAATAAATAGAAATGTTCCTTATTCATATTATTTTTACAAATCTTAATATCAATACATTTTTAAATGTAAAAAGATATTTTTTATAGATTTCTGTAAATTCTATCATGAAATCTCATAACTAGACAATTTTAAATGCAACATGTTTTGTCACGGAGCACGGTCAATGTAACGTCAAAAACAACGTTAAAGAACATTTCTCAAACTCACAGTGCCTTTCCATTTTATACATTGTTTGTATCGTATTCCTCATTCATTAAAACGTTTCCACAACACTTGAAACCTAGTATGCTATCAATATTTTGAGTATAATTTAAATAAGCTTGTAAATGTTTAAAAATCCTTTACCAAGTAACTCTGCACACAGGTTTAGTGATGCACATCACGTTTCATGACGTTACTAACTCTTTTGAAAAGATTTTGATTATAATCTTAGAACGCCCATGCCCAATTTAAAGTCTTTACCCCTCAAAAATTTTGTTCCATTTAAACAAATACACGGCTCATTTTATGTATTTTTCCTGAAAGCTCCAGCAACATTTTCGGATTTGTTTTAAAAGTTTCCAAATGCAAAACAAAATTATATTGCTACTCGCTGCTCCGTGACGTCCTTCAAATGAAACAGCTTTTTTAAATCAAGACTATCTGTCTATAGAAATGGATATCTTTTAAACAAAGCAATGTATTACATTAACTTTTTGCTTTTGAAGAAATGAAACAATGGTAAATTTCAGTATGTAAATTTTATTTCATTTAAGGACAGTTTTAAAGAGGTATGGCTATAGATATGAAAAGCGAATAATCAGTCCGTAACTCAATATTGACCCTGCTCCGTGACCCCATTTTTGTTCTTTCTGATAATTTTGAAAACATCAAGATATATTCCAATTTCTTTGCTCAAAATATTTGAATCTGTTGTTAAAATATATGTTCCAATTTTGGTTTAAATATGACGTTAAATAAAAAAGTTATGACAAAAGTCTACGAACTTTTTGAATGACCCTCGTATAATGTCAACTGTACTGCAAAAATACTTTTATTCGCGACAGCTTTATTTCGCGGATTACTAGGGCAAACTTATTCACAACAATTCACAACAATACATTTTCGCAATCAAGCCTTTTTTTTCGATCTGTTGTTAAAAGAGAGACTTTAAGGACCAGTTTACAGCAAGAAATATTTGCGATGACGAGGCTCTAGCGAACCTCTCGAATGTTTCTGGCACGCGAATAAAAGTTGGTTTACAGTTCGAGATTTATACGATGGTGGAAACTTAAAGCACCATCTTGTTTCATTTTATTCATTGGTACTCCCTACATATACCAAATCTTCGTAGAGATCTACTTGGTTTCATCATTATATCAATAGCAGGAAGCTTAGTGGTTAAATAGCACAAACAAGTTTGGCAACATTAGATAGGCATTGAAGCATGCATTCCGATTAAAGAGATTATACCGAATTCTTGTTGATTTTAATCTTTTAGACTTTTAATTTTCGTGTCACAGAATGTGGAAAAGGATGGATCAAATTTGAGGAAACCTGCTATCTTTTCTCAAGCTTTACAACGACGTATAAAGACGCAGTGGTAGGTGGGCCCACAGAGAGAAAAATCTACTTTTTTTAGGTCACCTGAGTTTATTCTTTTTTTGCTATCCGTTTTTGTCCGTCGTCGTGCGTCGTGCATTAACATTTGTACATTTTCAGCTTTTTCTCTGCAACCACCCAACCAACTTCAAACAAATTCAGTATACAGCATCTCTATGGGCGAAGAAAAACAAAAACTGTGAATGGCATGGTCCCTGTTCTCCTTGGGACCTTAGGGGTGGGGCAAAAACCACTAAAATTAACGCAAATCTTTAAAAATCATCTTCTTTACTCTTGGATATCAAGCAATTAAACTGTTTGCATGATTGTAACAAACTTTTGACCTCTACAAAAATTGTGAAATTCATGGCCCTGGGGTCAGGGGTTCTAGTGCTAGGGCGGGGCTAAATAGATCATATAGTGAAAATGCATTGTTTCTTTGTAAACCTTCTTCTCTGCTCCTGGGCATTAAATAAACTAAATATGTACATAGTTATGTTGAATAAGACTGCCTCTTCCAAAATTATGAATCTCATGGCCCCAGGGTCAGGGGTTCTAGTGCTAGGGCGGGGCTATATAAATTATATAGTGAAAATGCATTATTTCTTTGTAAATCTTCTTCTCTGCTCCTGGGTATTTAATAAACAAACCAAATACATAGTTATGTTGCATAAGGCTGCCTCTTCTAGATTTGTGAATTTCAGGGCCTCAGGATCAGGGGTTTTATAGTGTTAGGGCGGGGCTCTAATGATTAAATATTGAAATGCATAAATTCTACGTAAACTTCATTCTTTGCTCCTGGGTATTATGCCAATGTTCTAAGTTTATATAAATGATGATGCAAGGTGCCTCTTCAAAAATGGTTAATTTCAGGGCCCCTGAGTCAGGGTACTTGGGGTGTGGGTTACATAGTCTGGAAATAAATCAATGCTTTGAAATCTGCTTTTTGGTATTAATCAATCATTGATAATGAAATAAAATTTATGGTAAATTTCCAGAATTTTGAGATATATACCCCCAGGGTCAATGGTTCCTGTAAGGTGGGGTGCACAACTTGTTATTAAGTGGAAATGCATTTTCTCTTTGTTACCAGGGTTCTCCGCATATAAAAATGTAACCATGGAGGAAGCTGGGCGAAGGCGAAATGTGGCCAAACACACAAATGCGTGTTAGACTTCCTAATCTTCATTAATCAATGATTAGTTTTACAATTTTTAAATTTAACCACTGCAACACAAAACAATGGAATAACTAACACTTTTTAAAGTTAAAAAATAATAATTAAATTTAAAAGGATTTATCCTGTATCTTACCTCACAAATGTACTAAAATTTGCTCAAAACTGTAGTGACCTTCTAAAGGAATTTAAAGAAAAAATGTTGATACAGTAAGTCAGTAACTATGGCAATTATGAGAATTGTAGCAAAATGTATGAACTGTTTTGTTTCAATATAACTAAAACTGATGAATGGGTAGTATTTTTAAAATTAACACACAAAGGAACATTTGGACCAGTGTCCCTTTTTTGTAAACGTTTTAGTTTTCTAGATATTGCATTTTTTCACAAAGTTTTGTTTACTTCTCCACGTGTCCAGTGCTGAAAATAGCGCCACGCAACGTTTCATAACAACGGGAAGTAACTCGAAAACTAGGATTATATCGGCGATTAAAACTAAGCATGCTAAGACGGCGATTGAGACGTAGGCCCTATGCACATTTTATCAAAAAAAGTTAAAGCTTTGAAAAACAGAGCATGGGGAATTAACTACAGAGGGATATTCGTTTTTTTACAGTGTATTTTTTTCTGACACAGCATGCATGACGATTATCATGCTCCTATTTTGTCATCTTTCATAAACCCGTTATATATCTAATCTGAATATAGTGAACATGTTGGAGTTCCCCAAAATTCTTTACTCTCAAAATATTGATCATTTGATCAGCTGATTGACTCTCCCTTAATTGTCACTCGTGATTGTTTCAAAGAGTAGTCGCTGATTAACGACTTTTTTGTTTAGCACAGTCTGCTTTCCTTCGAGGCACGCGAGGTGCATGGCAGTCGTATTATAAGCACAATTAACCACTCAAGTCATTAAAAAGGTGTAATGACTGAAATGCAATGAAATTTAATCATGGCGGCTGCTGATTTTAACAATGGCGCAGCTCGTTGAACCATGGTTACTCTGATCTACCTCTGGCTTTTAAGTAACCAAAGTAAGCAAGCTAAGTGTATAGTTATGATAAGCAATAGGGCCTCTTTCAAAATTTTGAACAGTTGGAAAATTATTACATGATACTCAGGTGACGTATAAGGCCCATGGGCCTCTCGTTTCTATTTTGAAGAGATTTTGGATTTTACAGGAAACCCTTTAACAGTTTTGTTGTTTTTAATGCATTACCATATTTATTATATTGTGACAGATTTTTGTATCAATGCTGCCGTTGGTGCACATCTCATTGAGATCAAAAATCCGAAAGTTGAAAAATGGCTTGATCTGCAGTTTAAAATACAAGGTACATTTTGTTATCTTTTGAAATATATTTGTCTACTGTTCACAAATGTTTCAATGATATTTTATTTTAAATTTTTGTCATTTAGGCTTTCAATTTGCATGGATTGGACTGACGGATATACTCAAGGAAAACGAGTTTGTCTCAGTCTTCACTGGACGTAAACCGACTTATACAAACTGGGCCAAAAACGAACCAAACAATGGTGGAAATGTGGAACACTGTGCTGAGAAATGGGCAGGATCGGCATGGAATGATAATCGCTGTGATGCAAAACTCCCTTTTGTGTGTGAGCTTAACCCTTAGAAATTGACTACTTGTATCTCGTGACTTACGAAGTTTCAGTTTAGCTATCGTATACTCAGTACATATAATTAGGGATGGTAATGGAATACAGAATTGCTAATTGGTTATCCGGAAGATGTTAAGACCGATTAATCGGTTAACCGAATCAAAATACAAATTTTCTCCATGTACATAACTATTTTTTTCAAAAGTAGATCTATCCATAGATACAAGATTGATAAAAACTGGATGTTAACGAGACCGAGTCTAGTTATTTCTACTCTAGTGATTTTGGTAATGTTCGTTAATTAATTTTTACTATTAAATTTATCGTTAAAAGATTCAAAAATCGAATACTTACCACCCCGATATCTTTGGAGGCCATTTCAAAAGTTGTCAAATTTTACTTGGGACCCTATGGGAGTTTGCTGGAAAAGCGCCAAATTATCACATTTTCAGATACTTTTTCTATTTCTACCCCAGAGATTGCTTCTTCCGTCAAATAGATCAAATTTTGAAATTTCAAAAAAAGTTGACCATTTAGATTGGTCTGTGTCTTAATTACAAAGTTTATTTTTTCGATGCCCAATGCCTCTAAAATTGCCATGTTGTGGTATAAATTCATATTGGTGCAGATGAATTATCGGTACAAATATTTTTTTTGGTAAAAATAGCAATATTTAGATTGTTGCTATGTTTCTTCTGATGTTCTGTCATCATTTTTACGTAAAATATTCATGGATGTCTACGAACAAATAATCAAGTCATATGCCATTCTTCAGCGTCGTGCATTGCTTACAAAATCAGAAAACAATGATGTCGTTAGCGCCATTTTAGCATGTTGTTCCAATCATTGTTGTAAAATTACATTTCCAGACAAGTAGGCGTTTAAGATAATGTTAATTTTATATCAAACTCAAAATATTTTGGAAAGGTGTGCTGTTGCAATTATGACTATATGAAATTAAAATGGCTGCGCAAAAGTCATGCACACACGAATTAGCTATATAGACTCGGCCTCGTTAAATCATTGTATTTGTCTTGATTCTCGTTTTTAAGAAAAACATGAGCTTACATATTTTATTTTAGTTTCAATAAAGACAGGGGAAATTAAGAAAGCGATGAATCGTGTCAGCTGAGAAATCATTGATATTTTTCCAATGTAGATTTCAGATACGTTCATTCTGTGTTGTCACAATAATCAAAACTATAAGTCTGAAATAAATTACTTAAATTAAAAAGGTTTGTTTAGTTATTCATTCGATTGTTAACTTAAAAAAAACAAACATACTAATTGGTAGATCTTAACAGTGATTAAATTATAATGAAAGAAAAGTTAGACAGTGAGGGTAACGACGTGTTGTTTTAACAGTAATTAAGTCTTGAAACTTAAATTGACCAATTACCCTACAATCTCAACCCCGGAAGAACCATAATTACATCCAAGTCAGCTTGTAAATAATGTGTTGGTAAGTTTTATTTCTCATGAAATATATATTTTGTACACTAATAACCCTACAGCTCGTTCCTACAGCAATATTTAAGTACACCAAGTAGATTGTTTTACTTGCAAACGAAAAAAAAAGAAATAAAAACTGTGTTAGAAACTCGTGCTGCAGCCATTTATATGAAAAACTTTATATCGAATATCATCATAGACCGTCACGTTAATAACTAATTCCTTTGATATCACAACATTTGAAACGGGTATGCAATTATTTGATCCCTTTGTGCAAAATGTATGTATTCAATTTCACAGCCTACACATTGATTTCAAAACCAAGCTGGGAATTTAATGATATGTTTGTTATGTACTTAAGTGCTTCGTGTAGCCTTGGATAGCTTAACACTGCGTAGTAAATTTGTTGACAATAATTGTGGAGAAAAATAAGGACAAAAATAGTCATGCTCGTTTTCCACTCTGGAACTTCTCAGTAATCAGTGTATACATATACACTTATATTCATTCTCTTTATTATATATGTACATTTGTCTGTCAACTACAATGCAAGATAAGAAATCTTTTAGCATCCTACAAATTATCATTTTAACAAACATTCACATATAATTAATTAAGGTCCTTGCCTGTAAATACTGTATAATATATTCTATATCCGGTATCTGCACTAGGCTATATATAATACCCTTCTCATTTGTTAAACTTGAGTACACACATGGAATATATTGGCAATATGTAGTATGCTTTAAAGTGCGTTTGCGTTTGTTGTATCGCATTTTTATGTGTAATGGACGTTTCGTTTGCTTCTCCGTGTATTTAATAATATCGTGACCGGGTTCAAAATGATAAATAAAATACGTGTAAATAAATGATATACTTAGAAAGACAATAATTCTTGAGCTGTAAAGAAGTTAAAGCTCGTATTGGGACCGTCAAAATAATTCCAGATCAAAGAAATATGGCGAGGAAGAAAAAAGCTGTTCCTTTTACAACTTAAAGAGCCAACAAAAATATTGACAATTCTCTGATAACTAAATAATTCTAAGTCGCAGTATATTATAGCATATAAAAAAAATCTGCCACAATGTCGAAAATGAAATAAATCGAAACTTCCAGTCATAATGTTGCTTTAGTCAACGTGTAATTTTTTAACAAATTCTCAAAGTTTGGGGGGGGGGGGTTCAAATAATATTATTTAAATTATTTAAATTTGCATAGATGCTTCACCGTCTTCGCAGTACAGTTAATGTACATGTACGCAATGGAAATGTCGACAAAATTTTAAACATACAAAAATACATAGAAACCATTCTTAATCAGGATGACTATCTTGTAAAGTGGTGGAAAGGGAATTGTGCAAATTTATCCACAGAACTAAGGTCACCTTTCAATTTCATTAGTCAATGGGCAAAACCAAGTTAAAATTCAAAGTGTAGCTTTTTGATATAATCAGCACCCATTGAAGTCTTTGTGAAAAAGTGCTGCGGTCCTCTATTTCATTGTTAAAACCATTTTTGTAAGATCGCATGTTGATTTTTTTTCTAAACCGGAAGCATTGGATTTAGAAATACTGAATTTATTTTTAGGATTTAACCAGGATACAGCATTTTTCAAAGAGCTCAATATTTTTAGATATTCTGTGTAAAAGCTTACTATTGGACACTAAAGTACTCCCTTGCACTAGATTGATTTATTTGAACCCTCATATTCCCCTCAAAAAAAAAGAGCGCGGAATATTAACTGGCAAGATTGGAAATATACAACTTATATCATTTGAATCTGTTGCAATCAAAATATCGATGACAGACGATGTAAAAATCGACACGGACATCTGTGGAAAAATTAGTTTGGGTTAAATTCTAAAGTTGATTGTCAATCCTCCTTTTAGACGCTATTTTCATAATCAACGTGTTAACGTAAGATCGAAAACACAAATAATTTCTCATTACAATAATAGTTTAAAGTAGATCTTTTTTTCTCAATCCAGTGTTTTTTTAAGATATGTAAACGATAATAAGTAAATATGATATAAATTTATTCTTTTCAGGGGACAGTCATTGGACTCTAAAAGGGGGAATTAATTTTCCAGTTTCCAGTCAAAGAACATAAGTCATTGTATATATATTTATAGGATGACAAGAGTTTTTTTTTTGTCTTCACTGAAAAAAGGTTGTTAAAGCAAAAACGGGAAGGGGATGGCTGTCCAAACTCAAAAACTTTCCTGTTTATTTTTGAGATCTTAACCCCCTCCTTCTGAATCGAACGCTCATCCTCGTATCATTTCTTAAAAATATTTAATATCAGTTTCAAACTATTCCGAAATGGACGTTATATGTCTTCTGGAGCGTTCACTGACACTGTTCGTATGAGCTCGAGGGTAGCTGAGGTGGATTAAAAATAAATTTCGAACAAGAATATCGAACTTATGTTTTCTCACACGCATGCGCCGCTACCGCACATTTCATAGCTATCAGCAAATGTTGTGATGTAATAGTTGTAAGCTGAATATTTCTAATTAATGTTTCTTGGACAGATACATGTACCTGCATACAAATATATAAGTGGATCACTTATATAAGTATTTTACGGAAGATATTTGAATAAAACCATACTGATATTGTATCGAAACTATGACCTCGTTCACAACATCAAATAAAATTTCGTCTTATTATAAAACTATATTTATCATTATAAAAAATTATTTAATCTGCCTCTTATACTGCGTACAAATTGAATAGTTTTAAAGAATGACGTCACATAGATAAGTGCATACGGATCAGTGACTCGTTTATACCGTGTATTGTTTGATTTTTAAAGAAAGACCAAACACGTTTTTGTTAGTTTTGATGTACATGCAGTTAATGCCCCTCCCATTTGCTTAAGGTCGCAGTCCATTTCAGATAATTGTATTCTTAGGAACTGTTAGTTTTATAGGTTGTCAAAGTTATTATTTAGCTCAGCTCCGCCCCCTTTTTGTAGTCTAATCTGCTGCGTTAAATCCTGGGGATAATGACAATGAAAAAGCCTAGGGGTCGCTTTGTTGAAAATAAATAAGATACGTGTACAACAATTTCTTTGTTAAAACATTTTTCTTCAATAGTGCAAAGATTGGTTTTTAGCATTATTCTTTTACTTCGTTTAGGAAATGACGTCATTCATAAACTGACCACAACTTTTCCAAACGATTTATACATAAAAATACGAGGAATTGATGTAAAGTACAGCTCGTTTTCCATCTCCGATGAAGCTGATGGCTACAGACTTTCTTTGGGAACAAAGTCGGGGAATATCAGTAAGTAGTAATGTTTATCAAAACCCTTTAAACATGACACCTAATGCTTATGCATCATTAATATACCATAAAAAATTCATTTACAGATGTTATCATTAATGCAAGTGTGTTTAAAATTTAATACATGCACGAATGATGTGTATTTTTTGAGGAATGACTGGAATAAGAATGTGTACGACAATATTTTGATATGTCTGAGTTATTTCTAAGTTTAAACAATGTTTAATTTGAAAAAAAAGAAAACAATCAAATGTAATTGATATTTAATTAAGTTCATACAAAACTTGAAAACAAGTCTAAAACTTTAACTGGTCGGTCTCCTTATATTAGCCCCAAATCTCATTTTTTGCAACAAATGTAACTTCACTATTATTATTATTTTTTTTTGTATTTTTATACATATATTAAATATCTAATTTATGATAATGTCTTAAAATGACATTTTGATCATTTTTTTTTTCTATATTGCAGCTGATGCGTTCAGGAGTCATAATATAATAAATCAACCATTTTTCACCTTTGATCATGACAGCATACACAGATGTGCCAACAGAATGGCTTCTGGATGATGGTTCAATAATTGTGCGGCGGCCAATTTAAATGCTACTTTCTTTGATAATTCGACTCCTGTCTGGCTTTCCCTTATCCCTAGCGGGAACGATCTTTGGTTTACGGAGATGTTGATCGGGAGACAATAGAACAATATAAGAGCAATTCTCTGTAATGACTTGAAATTTTATATAGAAGCTGTGCATGAACGCATTGTCTCAGAATTTCTCCAAACTCTCTATGATAAAAGTTTTTGATACCCTTAACTAGAATCAGGCAAAAAGTGGTTGCTATGTGTTACAGTTACCATGGTTACATGTCTTAAAGTTTGAAAAATGGCATTCTTTTTATACATGTTTAAATCCCAATAGTAAACATTTGCGGCAAAGCAAACAATTGGCAATGACTGTTTCCAAATTTAAAGGTCTGATGTTTTAAATGCATGATAAACATTTTTGATTAATCAACTATTACATAAGTTACTATGGTAACAAAGTATGCAAAATTAAAATTATTATTCATTCAATTTTGCAAAATCATCCATAGTAGAATTAAATACAATTATTGGATGAATGAGCATTGAAACATATACCAAGAAAACATTATGATATTTCTTTTTGTTTGGCAATGGTTGCCATTGCTTTCATACCACAGATAGCCTAGAAATTTACACTCTGTATGTTTAAATTTGATCCTACCTTTTAAAAAACACATTTCTATATAACTGATGATCAATTTTTAAAGGTTTTGTTGTGGTCAAAGTTTTCTCATTTAAAAAATTTCAAATAAGATAGATCGTTGCCATGGAAAAAAGTAGAAAATATATGCTTAAAAATATGAAAAGTAATTTGTTTCCTTTGATACGTACCCTTAAATGTAGATTCCCAATACTTTTATGATTGATATTTACGAACACTAACTTGACTTTTAATATTAACTATCATCCAATCTCTAACTGGATGCAAGACGCTGGCACATATGGTTTACGGTAAGTCACTCGTCAGCTTTTTAGAAAAGTTCACGCAGAAGCTTTTACTTCAAAACTACTTTTTAAAATTCAATTTTTATAACATATTTAAATTCAACAATGTAAATTTTTTAACATTCAATGAAAAAACTGCTCAAAAATCTACAAAGAAGCAAGATTTATGAGGGACTATTTCTTTTGGTGGAAGGATATTTAGCAGAAAATTCTGCAAATCTGCACATTTATAAAATTTAATGTAATGGAGATTTAGCCTCACATACTTTTACTCGGAGAATATTTTCCGTTTTGATATTGCTAAAAATATCTAATATAGGTCGTAATTTATATTTTTAGACTAAGTTCTACACCTTCCCTCAACACATCTTTCCAAAAAATGAAAATATATTAAAGAAGTCAAGGTCAAATTTACACCATTTTTTGCCTGAAAATCACATATTTTGACAAATATTTCAAAATTAACATCACTGACCCCACCTTTTTCTTTCATTATTTTAAACTACTCGATACTTGTGACTGATCAGCACTCAAGTCGTAAAAAGTTTGATATAAGAAAATTTTTTATTGCCTATTAAGTTTTTTAATACTGTAGAAGTACATTTTTCCGCGTGGTATTAATTTACGCTATGTACGCGGTCACAGATGATCCGCGGAAATTTGTCCAAGCATACTTAATATAAATGTAAGGCATATAGTGACAGTCAAGAAAATCCGCGTAATTTTCTACCCGCGGATTAAACAGAAATTGAGATTCCGCGGAATTATGACCCCGCGGAAAAAAGTACGTGTACAGTACCCAAAATATGTCATTTTTTAGTGCAAAAAGGTCACACAATAATTTACGCGCATTAATTTGCAAGATTTGTTTAATGATTAATATTATTCAAACTATTTTACGTAAAATTAGATTAAATTTATTGCCATGCTTACATCTAATCAAATATAATAAGGGTTAAAGTAATTAATCAAAGAGATGAAATTTAAGTGCAAAAAGGTCAACACAAATGTACCGTAGATCAGTAGGATGCACACTGACCCCCTATTTTCTTTGCGATTTTGAGTTACACTTTATGAGTAATTATCCAAAATATACTTCTCAAAAAATCCTTGATATAACAAATTTCAGGAGTCACTTACCTTATGTAAAGGTACAAAATCGAATATTCCCTTCTCGGTAACCATAGCAACAGTGTTGTTTTTTCATCAAATTTTATCGATATATCATATTAAACTTACGTTCTACCAGATAAGTACTATTCAAGATGAGTCAAATAATATTTCTGTTGATTATATGGCAAGTTAATTCCTAAAACAGCAAAAAATGTCACTTTAAAACACTGGTACGTTGTTTCCATGGTAACATGGTAACATCGCAAAATAGCAATTAATCCCAATTTCTCTTATGTTGTTGGTGTTGCAAGGTCCTAAGGATGCATACTTACCAGTCTTGAATTTTTTTGTTTTTCCTCAAGACAGTAGCATTAACCACATCTTTGTTACCGATTTTGCTTGGTAACACTGTAATACAATGGCAACTTTAAAAGTTATTGATAGAATGATATTGCTTATACCTATATACCTAAAGTCAAACATTTGATTGTTTTTCTTAAGTGGTTGATTGCGTTTGATCATGTAACACATACCATTAGTGAATACTGAGCGTTTTTCAGCATATTTCAGCATTTTATATGTATTCCAAATGTACCCTTGGTTACCACTTACTGAGATGCATTCTAAACAGTTTCTTTACAGCATAAGTGGCAACAAGGTCTCATGTTTTTTGGTAGAATTGTTTGTTTGCTTTTCCTAGTTTTAATGAAGGCTCAATAAAAATTTAAATTAGATACAAAACTCATTTTTTTTCAAACTTTTCCCGCTGTTACCATTGCAACCAAGACACATAGCAACAAAATGTTATTCGATAAATGTTTCTGATGTCAAGTACTAGGAAAATTTTATCTAAATTGGTGACCATGCGTGGTGAAGAAGTTTAAGTGGTTACAGAGAATGGCTATTAACATTGACATATCTAGCTTCCGATGTTTTAGAATATAAAAAAAATACTTTCACTATTAAACATATTCTTCCTAGCCAAGGACTTTTTACTGCTGAACGGGGGTAACATAATGAAACGTATACGATATCCGTGGTTTATATAGCTGGGAGTGATTTTCTTTTGGACTAGCCTAACGTGACTTAATAAACATTTTAGGCACATCATATAAACGATGATTTTTAGGTCACCTGAGTAAACTCAGGTGACCTATTGCTATCTTTTTCCGTCTGTCGACGTACGTCGTACTTCGTTCGTCGTTCGTCCTTCGTCGATCGTAAACTTTTGAACATTTTTAGCTTCTTTTCTGGAATTACTGAACCAATTTCAACCAAATTTAGTATACATGTACAGCATTTATGGATGACGGGAAACAAAAATTTTGAATTTCATGGTCCCTGCCCCCCTGCGGCCTGAGGGGTGGGGCCAAAACCACTAAAATTAATACAATCTTTAAAAATCTTCTTCTTTACTCTTGTACATCAAGAAGTCAAACTGCCGCCATGATTGTAATGAACTCGGAGTCCTCTACCAAAATTGTGAAATTCATGGCCCCTGGATTAGGGGTTCTAGTGTTAGGGCGGGGCTTTATAGATCATATAGCAAAAGTGCATTACTTCTTTGAAAATCTTCATCTTTGCTCCTGGGTATTAAGGTCAAGATCTAGTAAATAACTTTAGACTAATTTTTGGTGCTAGATCCATTATGACATCATAATCAATTTCAACTTTCTTTTTCCCGTACTTTACGGCTTTAGCAGAATTATGTAGAAAATAGAGCATTTTTAAGACATTCAATTTGAAATCATATGAAAAGTAAACCGGATACCTATATCAAATTTGATATTGATTTAAAGAAGAGGCCATGAATATACTAATTACCGTTTTCTGAGAGACTGTATGCAATCTGGATACATTTCCTTTGTTGAATAGAAAAAAACTCCCATGTTCATGACTGGTTTTCTTAATTTTTCATTGAAAATGATAGATTAAAATACAGTTTTTCATCTTGTTTAACTACAAATTATGCCCCGTAACACTTTATCTGACCAAGCTGAAGTTGTAAAGCATCAAAAAAGGAATTTATTTCTCAAATTTGATAAACCTGTAGGCACCTTTCATTTACTAGATCTTGACCTTAAATAAACTAACTAAATACTTAGTTATGATTACCAAGAGTGCATCTCAAAAATTGTGAATTTCGTTGCCCCTGAGTCAGGGGTTCTGGTGTTAGGGCAGGGCTCTATTGATTATAAGTAAGAATACATTAATTCTTTGAAAATTTTCTCTGCTCCTGGGTAATAAACAAGCTATCTAACTACAAATTTATGATAACTAAGAGTGCATCTTCCAAAATTGCGAATTTTATGGCCCCAGGGTCAGGGGATCTGGTGTTAGAGAGGGGCTCTATTGATTATATAGTGTAAATGCATTAATTTTTCAAATATCTTCTTCTCTGCTCCTGGATATTAAACCAATAAACTATGTATACAGTTATGATGAGAAATAATGCCTCTTCCAAAACTGTGAATTTCATGGCCGCTGGATCAGCAGTTGTGGTGTTAGGGCGGGGCTCTAATAATTATATAGTGAAAATGAATGAATTCTTTCAAAGTCTTTTCCGTTGCTCCTAGGTATTATTGCCAATGATTTAGTATACAGTAAAACTCGTTTAGTACGAACACGAATGTTGCGAATTCACATTTATAGCGAAGTCATCTTG
Organism: Saccostrea cuccullata; assembly: GCF_032062105.1. Classification (NCBI taxonomy): domain Eukaryota; kingdom Metazoa; phylum Mollusca; class Bivalvia; order Ostreida; family Ostreidae; genus Saccostrea; species Saccostrea cuccullata. The sequence continues at coordinate 139,175 of NW_026927101.1, read as the reverse complement.
GATCCCCAGCTGTATAAATTTACAGTAATGAATTCCTTATACGGTTATAACGAATTACGGATATAGCGAAGTAATTTCATAGGTCCCAGCGACTTTGTTATAACCGAGTTTTACTGTATATATTTATGACGAAGATAGGTGAATTATGCAAAATGGTTAATTTCATGTTCTCTGGGTCAGGGGTGTCGGGGGGGGGGGGGGGGGGGGGGTAACAGTTCATATAGTCTAAAAGTAAATCAATGCTTTGAAATCTGCTCAGTGGTAATAATCAACAATTTATTATGAAATAAAATTTATGATAACATTTCCAAAATTTTGATATATGTGTCCCCAGGGTCAGTGGTTCCTGTGTGGTCGGGTGCAGGTTATAAAGTGTAAATGCATTTTCTTTTTGTTACTCTGATCTAACTCTGGGTATTCAGTAACTAGAGTAAGCATTCTAAGTATATAATTATGATAAACAATGGTGCCTCTTTCTAAATTGTGAATTTCATGGCATCTGGTTTAAAACACAAACCAAATTCAATTGTTTGAAAATTGTTTCATGATACTTTGGTGACCTGTAAGGCCCGTGGGCCTCTTGTTTCTGAAAAATTACAGTACGTAACCCCGCAAACTGGAACAAGACGGATGAAATGTCACGAAAAAGACTGTAATCTTTTTAAAAGTTATTCCATGTCAACTATTGTGTATTTTACTTTAAGTTGCTAATGACGCGTTATAAAGAAACGGTACATGTAACACATTTCTCTGCAATTCTATGGTTCTTTTAAGAATAATAGCATCGCATTCATGCATATTTTTCCTGTCTGTATCTTATTATGTAATATACTTATGTGACATAAAATTTAAATCGATTGAGTTTGTTAGCGACGTTACTTGGGATGCTACCAAAAAGGATCCGGATTTGAAAAAAAAAAAAGTTTTCGTAGATTTTCAAGCCTAAAGTTTTTTTTCTAATTTTTTGCAATATAATGATGGTACAATTTAAAACTAATAATCTTAGATAGCACCATATTATTGTTTGCACCTTTTCTGATAACCCTGTTTTAAATAGATCTTATATTATGATCTTTCTAAAGGAGTTGTTATCAGATGTTGCTGATTTGCATTCTTGTGTTCAATAGCAAAAAAGGTATTAAAAAAATGTAAGCAAAATTGATATATTATTTGCTAAATGTTGGAATTAGAGAAATAGTTGTCCTTAGGTGGGAACCAAGAAGATTAATTACCATATATGGTATTATATACTGGATAAAAAAGTTAAGGATCATCAAGTTGAATATGTTTTACAGATACTGCATCATAGAAAACAAAATGAAGTTTTAATTTTATTATGATATATTATATTTAAAAAGTGAATATTAAACTTTGGACGTGATAAACTTGTTTGAACACACGCTATGAATTGTTCATTACGGTCACTTTAGAATTCGGCATGTTGGGGTAGACTTCAAAATGAGATTTTTTTTTCAGAAGAGTCAAATTACGTCACTAAAATGATTGCTAGTATTTTGTATGACCTCTCCGCGAGGCCCTGCAGCGCAAACATATGCTGCCCATCAGCCGTCCAAGGATAGCCTGAGAGATCTGCTACCATTCCTCCTGCAATGCTGTCTGAAGCTCCCATGGATTTTTCGGAATTGTAAGACGAAATGAAATGTGTTGCTAAAGAATGTTCCAGGCATGTTCAAATAACTTAAGGTCTAGAAATCGAATTGGCGGGGCCATACGCTAAGTTGTTTCACTTCCCATGTACTCGTTTACGATTCGGACTCTATGAGGTCGAGCATTATCGTCCATTAAGATGAAATCCTCCCCCAGAGTACTTGCAATACGTCTAACAATAGGATGAAGAATATCATTTCCGTATTTTAAACCTGTCAGGTTGCTTTCAATAATGTGCAGATCAGTTTTGCAGTCAATACTTGTCTGCCCAAATCATCACCAGACCTCCATTTACTCTGCATTGCTCAGAAATGACACAATCAGTATATCTTTCCCAATTTGCAATCCTAACAAATCTTCTTTCATCATAGAAGTCAAAAAGAAATCGCGACTCGTCTGAGAAGAGAAAAGAACACCAATGACATTATTGCTAAATTTTTGTGTTCTGTTGACCACTGTAGTATATTTCTGCGGCACTCTTATTTTAATACAGGACGTACGGCTGGTCGGCAAGCCTTGAGATTTGCTTTCCGAAGTCTGTTTCAAACTGATTGAGTAGAAACCCGTCTGTCTGTTACTCTCTAATGCCCAGTATTAAGCTTAGGAGCACTTTGGAAGCGATGCGTCTCAGCAAAATTGGCCAAATAACGAGCCTCACGGACTGCCGTACACCTTTGACATCCCGATTTTAGCCTTTTTTGACAATTTTCTGCCTGTAAATATCGGTTTCATAACCGTTAATTCCGCTATGGGAAAGATAGTCTTTCTGCAACATGACGTTGCGATTTGCCAGCTTCCAGCATCCCTGCTGTTATGGAGTGTTCGTCCATACTCATATGCCTCCTGATAGCGTCTTATCGCCAGTTTTGGCCAGAAATACTGAAATTTTCTTATGTTCACTAAAGAAAACCCTCTTTGATACTTCTATGCTTCCATTGTTCCACTTACTTTATTAACGCCACTTACTTTCTTGACCAATATGCCCCAAAACTCATTAAGCACGTGCGACGTTAGTATCGAATCATGTTAATGACATGTTTTTAAAACTACTTACGCATGGTTGTCACATAAATTCATGGGTATGAAAATATTATTCTTGTGTAAAAATATGATCCCTAACTTATTTTGCCTTGTATACGTAAATATCGCCTGAGCCAAGATTATTATACATTTTAAGTCTGAATTATGATATGGTTATGGGTAATGTCTATTGTGTAAATGTTAAAACCAATGCAACATAATCAATAAATGCAAGGAATAAATTACATAGTAAGTTTTACAAAATGGCAGCCAAAATTAGTCATTTAAAGTAATGGTTTGCAAAAAGGAGGTTAACAATGATTACTAAGCCTAAAACCTAAAAAAGTTGTTTGTGCGAACGTAATTTATACCTTCTAAATTTAAAAAAAAATAATTTCAATTTTGTGTGAAAATAAATATATCTAACCTAGATGCCACTTCCTTTCTTTAATTTGCCTTGAGAAATTTAGCAAACGACATTTTTGTTTACAGTGAGGCGTTCAATATTGAACGCTCGTATCCGGAATGTTTCGGGCATACTCATATACGTAATACAAACTCAGGGTTCAATAAAATAATTTTTTAGACACTATTTGTTAGCTATATAATAATATACTATTACGTATACAAGTATAATGTTTTCTATGCCACTGTAAACATGCAATAATATACTATATGCATGTATTTTTTTTCTATAAAACAAAAGCTCTCCACGTTTAAGCTGAACATAAGTATTTTACATTTTGGCAATTAAAAAAATCGAAAAAAATGATAAATATACGTGAGTTAGGGCCACATATTCACCTGCGACTGATATGACAGGAACAGTTCCATTAACCCCTCTTTTAAGCGTTGTTAGATTCAACATGATGCTGTTGTCATAAAATGACGTCATATACACATCACCTTAGCCGTATACATAGACAAAAAAATTTGAAATAAAATACCAAAAGAATAACAAGAGGCCCATGGGCCACATCGCTCACCTGAGTAACTTGGGTGATGCAGATCTTTACCAGATTCCCGCTCTTGCTATACCTATCATGCCCAACAACCCCCTTCCCTTTTTTATTTCAAAACTTTAGAATCTACACTACCCAAGGAAGCTTCCACATAAATTTCAGCTTTCCTGGCCCAGTGGTTCTTGAGAAGAAGATTTTTAAAGATTTGTTCTATATATTTCTATGTAAAACTTGGATTCCCTATTGTGGCCCCACCCTACCCCCAATGGTCATGATTTTAAGAATTTAATATCTACACTATCTAAGGATGCTTCCACATAAGTTTCAGCATTCCTGGCCCAGTGGTTCTTGAGAAGAAGATCTTTAAAGATTTTATCTATATATTTCTATGTAAAACTTGGATTCCCTATTGTGGCCCCGTCCTAACCCCTGTGGTCAAGATTTTAACAATTTAATATCTACACTACCCAAGGATTCTTCCACATAAGTTTCAGCGTTCCTGGCCCAGGTGTTCTTGAGAAGAAG